>NC_091979.1:273045739-273250739 GCF_044704955.1 Pristiophorus japonicus | reverse complement strand
TTTTCCGAAGAGGAACTGTTTGTTCCTTCATGTAAAGCTTGCTACTCATTCTCCACTTAGGATTTAAAATCCTAAGCAAAATTAGTTTGAGTGGTTCTTAAACCAATAACCAATGAATGCAATTAATACAATCACAAGGCAAAAATAATGTCTATGATGTTGCAACAAGTTATAAGAATGACTATGAGGCAAGTTCTGAACATTTAAGCTTATGCAAGAGAAAAAAAGACTTGCACTTGGAATTTTCATGTGGTTTGTCCTGATCTTCCGCTGTAACTTTGATGGAAGATTGGCAGGGCACCAAGTGAAGCAGTGCCAATGGCTAAAAACAGCTGTCTCCATCATTTCTCTGGGAGGTTCGAAGTTACAGTGGGAGATCGGGAAAGCTTTGCGGAAATTCTCCTCCTTGCACTTATATAAGCCCTGATATTTATGGCGACGAGGCGGAAGAGCACCTGGAAATTCCGGGAGTGTGGAGGTCCTGCTGCATCTAATGGCTGAACCACATTATCAATTTTTTACTCCATTTTCTGCCCGGCAGCCAGTCAGATTAACAGCCGGCCATTGGTGATCCACAGCAACCAGGACTCATCGCAGATGAGAATCCCTAAAAGTTAGTTTGCAGGTGCAGCAGGTAATCAGGAAGGCGAATGGAATGTTGGCCTTCATTGCGAGAGGGATGGAGTACAAAAGCAGGGAGGTCCTGCTGCAACTGTATAGGGTATTGGTGAGGCCGCACCTGGAGTACTGCGTGCAGTTTTGGTCACCTTACTTAAGGAAGGATATACTAGCTTTGGAGGGGGTACAGAGACGATTCACTCAGCTGATTCCGGAGATGAGGGGGTTACCTTATGACGATAGATTGAGTAGACTGGGTCTTTACTTGTTGGAGTTCAGAAGGATGAGGGGTGATCTTATAGAAACATTTAAAATAATGAAAGGGATAGACAAGATAGAGGCAGAGAGGTTGTTTTCACTGGTCGGGGAGACTAGAACTAGGGAGCACAGGCTCAAAATACGGGGGAGCCAATTTAAAACCGAGTTGAGAAGGAATTTCTTCTCCCAGAGGGTTGTGAATCTGTGGAATTCTCTGCCCAAGGAAGCAGTTGAGGCTGGCTCATTGAATGTATTCAAGTCACAGATAGATGGATTTTTAACCAATAAGGGAATTAAGGGTTACGGGGAGCGGGCGGGTAAGTGGAGCTGAGTCCACGGCCAGATCAGCCATGATCTTGTTGAATGGCGGAGCAGGCTCGAGGGGCTAGATGGCCTACTCCTGTTCCTAATTCTTATGTTCTTATGTTCTTATTATGTCGGGCTGGTAATCGGGAGGTGGGACCGGGAAACATCACAGGTTGGTTTGGGGGGTGGGGTGGGGGGAGCGGTCAGACCGAAGACAGCAGAAGATTTGCTTGAGGGGCTGTGGGGGTGGGTGGGTGGATGGGGAGCACTCCTGCTCTTCCTGGCCTACAAGCAGTGCTAGAAAAAGCATTCGATCCGGCTGCTCCAACCTCCCATTCGCTGCCGGGTTTCCTGAGGCCTGGGAAACCTGGCCGGCCAACGTTAAATTTAAATCGCTGGCAAAATATTAGGAACGGAGCCTCATTTACATATTGTAATGATGGAGCCGCCTCTCCAGAGCCAGTTACTTGGACGTGCCCCCTCCCCCCAAACCCACAGCAGTTAAACTGGATGTAGGTGTATTTGTGGGGGGTCGGGGTTCGTAAATTCGCTGATTTAAATCCCCCCCCCCCCACCATAGTGTCTTCACACACCTTTCAAACTGCTTCATACACAGTGAATTTTGTGAAATGCAATGGCTTGATACACAGCAGCTATTATATTCTATTTTGTATACAGCGAGATCTGACAACAGCGGTGAGATAAATGATTCAGTAACCTGTCTGAGAAGTGCTGATGGTTGAGAGTCCAGGGAAAATCCCCAGCTCTTCACTGAATAGTGTCATCCACCTGAACCATTGGAAGAGACAGACTGAGTCAAGATCTAATAGGGGAGAGTTTCCTGGGTCTGCGGCTATGCACAATGGATCGCCTCGGTGCAGTCAATATATATGTAAAAAAATTAAAAGAAAGATGTATTTATATAGCGCCTTTCACAACCTCAGAATCTTCCAAAGTGCTCTTCAGCCAATTAAGTACTTTTTGAAGTGTAGTCACTGTTGTAATGTAGGAAACGCGGCAACAATCTGTGCACAGCAAGCTTCCACAAACAGCAATCTGATAATCACCAGATTATCTGATTTTGCGATGCTGATTGAAAGATAAATATTGGCCAGAACACCGGGGCTATCTCCCCTGCTCTTATTTGAAATAGTGCCATGGGATCTTTTACGTCCACCTGAGAGAGCAGATGGAGCCTCGGTTTAACGTCTCATCTAAAAGACGACACATTTGACAGTGCAGCACTGCCTCAGAGTATCAGCTTAGATTTTTGACCTCAAGTCTCTGGAGTGGGACTTGAATCCACAACCTTCTGACTCAGAGGTGAGAGTGCTACCCACTGAGCTACAGCTGACACATATCAGGAAACTAGATGGGTCAGAGCACAAGCCCATTTCATTTTCCTTCCATTTTCTGATGCATGCATGGAGGATATCTAGTGCGCCTGGGAGAGATCTAGAAAAATCTCCCCAAATGGATACTTTTTGAGTTAGGTGCAGAATGGGCATGGTATTGGCCATGTGCCCACCCAACATGGCAGTCAGACCCCCGGACCACTTTCAGCTTTTGGCCTCATTAACATTTTCGTGGTGAGCTGAAGGTGTCAACCGGCCACCCCACTGCAGCTCACTGGTTTCCTCAGGATGTGAATCGGTCGGTTGTCGCAGGCAGCTGTATAGCAGGTAAGGCCTGTTGAGCAGGAGTGGTTGGTGGAGGGAATGTGGGGGGGCTGTGTGTTTGGGTCTGCCTGAAAGATTTTTGTGGGGCATGGAAGAGTACTCCTACTCCTCCTGACCTCACAAAAATCTTTACACTAACATACTTTTTGGGAGAGGCCTCCAGTGGTCCCTTTAAGGGCTGCCATTTAGACCTCTCAGTGCCTGGACAAAAGGGACTGATGGGCGCCGTGCATGCTTCACCCATTTCCCCTTGCAACTTAATGGTGTTCGACCATAGATAAAGGATCATGACTTTTATATCTAAACAGTCTCATGCCTACTTTGCCAAATTAAAGGCCTGTCTGAAAGTTGATTTCTGAAGGGAAAGTGTGCGCATGAAGTCCCCAACAGATTTTCACCGTGTGAGTACCCGTCTTACAGGTGAGAAATGGGCAGCCAACAGCCGAAATCCACCCCCCCCCCAAATATCAATATCTGCACCTTCGATAATGCAATACTGCATGCAAGTATCAGCTTAAGTTCTGTGCTTAAGTCCCACAGCGTTGCACCCACAACCTTCTGACTTCGAAATAAGCTACCAACTGAGTCAAGCTGACAACTGCGTACAATTTAATTTAGCTAACTCAATAAAGAAAAAGTATGACCAATTTCATTGGAAGCGGTCTTAAGAAATTGAGTTTCTTGTATTTTGTCTGGAGGAAATTCTATCGGACATTCAGGCCATGTTTTAGTTGAATTGAGAGTGTTGAGATGATATTTAAATTGTATCAAACCTGTGTTTTTCTAGAACTGGGAGTGTTCGAGGCCATCTCTGAGTGCAAAGAAGTAAATGCTCCACTATTCAGGATTGCCATCCACTTTACTATGACCACAAAGGGGAGACAATGTATATATTAGCACAAGAATTTAATAGACCATTTTTCAATTGACCATTATCATGTACTTTTTGACAAACACAAATATAAATAAGTGTAATGTTATGAAAGGACATGCATTGATAAAATAATTTAATAATCAAAATACCAGATCCCTTGTATTTTTCAGTTTGGTTCCGTGCATTCAGATTTAGGATCAGTATGATGAACAAACAGAACATAGTTTGAGTGACATGTGGTCAATGACTATGAGATTGTCACACACGAGCAGCTCTAACAAGTAGAGCACATATAATATGGACACCCTTTGGTCACACGCTCCTAAGTTTTTGAGTTGGCTAAATTGCATGCAGTTGTCAAGTTATAATTTTAAATAATATTAAGGGATGCTGGTCCCATAAGAAAATAAACCATATGATTCCAAATATATTTTATTAATGCCTTGTCTGTACACATGGCTGATGGCAAACCCTCAAAGACAGTAGACCATCTATGAAGCCAGCTGTATTCCCTTGTTAAGTTACTTTTTAAATGCGTCCAAAAGAAAACACCAAACCACATTTTACTTTGCTCGTCTTATCCAGGGATTTATGCTCTCTCATCAACAAAATCATATGCAACTTAAAATGCTAGAGCTCTCAAGGGTATTACTGTTGATAGCAATAAATAAATCCTACATACTGTATAGTAACAGCTTCAGTGTTCTATGTGTATGGTTTTAATATATTACAACTGAAACTTCTAGACTATTTTAATTGAATGCCAGCCAATATGAGGCCATGTGTACCACTTAAATGTGTTGAAAAGATGAAGTAGTCATGAAGATTCATTATTAGCGGGACAGATGGACAATTGTTTTTTTTCTGTATTTGCAAAGCAGACAAGCGCTGTTTTCTAAACAGCGTCAAATGGAACTGAAACTGATGTCTCTTGAGCTAGAAACATTTTGACAAATTGCTGCTCCATTTCATTTCAAGAGAGACATTTTTAAAAAGGGAGAATTTGCTAATTGAAGTTTAACATCACAATTAATCCTGGAAATTGAAATTATTTTCACAGAAATGCAAATTAAAGGAAAGATTCAAAAAAGGCAAAATCCTCCCTGTGTAAAGCTGAATATAATAGCTATTTTGTGTGTAATATTAAGTACGGAAATGACTATAATCAATTTTGTTCAGCTTTGAAATTCAGCACAGCAGCATTTTAATAATCTTAGAAACAACGCAAGATCCTTAAATTATACTGATAACCTGAATGCTCATGATAGCAATGTTTTTCTTTGTAAGTTCTGTTCCATCTCTAAAACACACTTGTTTTACGGATAGTAATGTAGTAAATTTCTATAAATAAAGATTCGCTAACAAAGGTTTACATCCTGAGAAATAACTAAATGCTAAACCTTTATAAATCACTGGTAAGCTCCAGCTGGAGTATTGTATCCAATTCTGGGCAACACACTTTAGCAAGGATGTCAAGGCTTTTGAGCCGTTGCAGAGGAGATTTACCAAATTATTACCAGGGATGAGAGACTTCAGTTATGCGGAGAAACTAGAGAAATGTAAGAAACCTAAGAAATAGGAGCAGAAGTAGGCCATTTAGCCCATCAAGCCTGCTTCGCCATTCAACAAAATCATGGCTAAACTCCGTCTTGAATATACTCAATGGGCCAAAAATTGCATTCGGAGGCTTCCCGCGGGTGGATGCCAAAGTACCTGCTGGTCCCGGAGGAAGGAACGCTTGAGCTCTGAGGCCTAGATGCACAGCCCAGCACAGAGGCCCGCGCATCCCAGGATCGTATGCGCTTCCTGGGATTACGTGGGGCTGGACCACCAATCACAATGTCGTATTCTCATTCATAGTAATGGGAGTTCCGAGCTACCATTACTATAAAATACATTTTGATAGATCGCAAGTGCCGGGCTTAGGTACATGCGCTTCGTGTACCTAAACCCGGAACTTGCGGTGCCTCGTCGGGTGCATACGCACATTGTACTCACCCGGAGAGGCCCCTTTGGGGCAGAAAATTCCAAAGCTTCACAACCCTGTGAAGAAATTACTCCTCATCTCAGTCCTAAATGGCCAACCCCTTATCCTGAGACTATGTCCCCCTAGTTCTAGACTCTGCAGCCAGGGGAAACAACCTCTCAGCATCTACCCAGTCAACCCATATAACAATATTATACATTTCAATGAGATCACCTCTCATTCTTCTAAAGCTGGGATTCTTCTTATATTATGTTCAATGAGATCACCTCTCATTCTTCTAAAGCTGGAATTCTTCTCCTTCGAGCAAAGAGGGTTAAGGGTTAACATTAAATCACTGCTCAACATTAAGATGAATTTTGCTAGAGTAATTATGGAGAAACTGTTTCCACTGATAATAGGATTGGTAACCAAAAGATACAGATTTAAGATAATAGCCAAAAGAACCAGAGGGAAAATGAGAAGAATTTGTTTTAATGCAGTGCATTGTTATGATCTGGAATGCACTGCCTCAAAGTGTGGTGGAAGCAGATTCAATAGTAAATTTCAAATGGGAATTTGATATATACTTCAAAAGGAAACATTTGCAAGGCTATGAAGAAAGAGCAGGGGTGTGGGATTAATTGAATAGCTCTTTCAAAGAGTCAGCATGCACACGGTGAGCCAAAAGGTCTCCTTCTGTGCTGTATCATGCTATGATTCTATGACTGGGAAATGTCCTTAGTCCTCAATCTGCAGAAAGCTGATGGAAACGCAATGTAAAAATTATAAATTCTACGCTGTATCTTAAATAAAATTATTATGTTGACATTTGTAGGAATGTCAACTTTTCTGAACATGTTTTGGATGTTCCTAATGCCTGCCTTTTATTATGTTGCAGTGCTAAACGTCATTAAAATATTACTGATATCAATATATTTCAGAGCTTAATTCCTATAATCTTGGGTCTACCACTTGACTCGGTGTAAGACCTTCCCACAGAAAAAATGGATAAGCTCCAGTTATTTTCAGGCTGTGAAGGAATTGTACTTTATCAAAGAATTTCTGAATCCCTGTCACTTGTGGTTTGGCTGTGTGTACCCTGAAATATAACGCTAATGGAACATCACATTTATCAAGAATGGACGCAGAGGCAATTTAAGCCTATTTGATCTCCACTTTTGGACTTCTATAAGTGCACTTTTAGACCAATATTTTCAACTGGGAAATCCCTCGAGAAACAAGTATAGTTGTACTAGTTATACTTAGGGCTTCATACTTAGGACTTTCAGGACATGAGCAATTTCCAAATACATTAGAAATGTCTGTACATATTAGCACTCCGAGTACTAGGGTATTTGCACAGATGTATACTTTTAGCCATACTTTAAATTTGATAGTAATTTATCCAGAATTCTGCAGATACATACTTTTTTCTGTGTGTAAAGTTAAAGAAAAATTCTTCTATTAAGCTGTTCTCAAACTAATGTCAGTTTAACATAAGAATTTTCTTTACTTTATCCATTGAAAAAATGTAAAACTGATTAATCATTTTGATTTTAAGTATTAGAAATAATTTGACATTAAATATTTGTTCCACCCTTTGAGTATTAGTAGATCTTTCATGTTTTCTTGTAACATTTTCAAACTCATTTTCTATTGGTATTGACGTTACAAAGCATTCGTGGAGAAAGCTATAAATTATGGAACATGTGTTAATTCCCTATGTCTGAGCAACTGGAAGATGCCACTGAGGACCCAGAGGAACCAGAGAAGGCAGCAGCACAAACACCTTTGGAAGCTGTTAGAGCTTTTCATCACACCCTACTAAAGACTCACATACCCTTGCTATTAGCAGTACTCCCTGTATCTTCCCCATGCCTTGTAATAAATCTCCATTGTCATTATTTGCATTACCAGCCTACTTATCTATCAGCCAGTCACTCATCTTCACTTCACATCTTTTAATAGCCAAAAAAACAAAAATGTCTATACATGCTACAGTTGCAGTGCCAACATATTTTATTCCAAATAATGTGATGAATCTACTGCCTAATACCACAGTCCTTCTCCTTCCTAACAGTGTGTGTGTGTGCTGCTGTGCTACCTGATCTTAGTGTTTCTTCTCAGTGCAACCCATGTAACTGAAGCCTGGGATTGAGGTGGTTCTCGACCTCTGTGAGCATGGCTCCAAGAGTTGTTGAGCAGTTGACGTTGGTGCATGTCGTATCTCAAACCCCTTGTGTTAAGGTGCTATCAATAGGTAGACACTCACAGACAACATGGAGGTGCTGGACATAGAAAATGTTTACAGGTGCTTGATTGATGCAGGCTCCTACTGAAGGAAGTAATGCTGTACAAGGAAGGAGCTAGGAAGTTAGCGCAACATAATGGGAAACCATAGAAAGCTGGAGACATTGTGGAGGATGCATGGATAGGAGGGAAGAGTTCATGCCCATAACATGTTGCATTGCATAATTTATGAGATGACAAAGTGGAGCTTGTCACTACTGGTGAGGTCATTTAACCTTGACGACATCAGATCTACATCTTCGGAACAGTGCAGCTAGCACTAACCAAATCAGTCATCTCCTGTCAAGTTCTATGCCCCACTGTCTTGCTTACCCAATGGCCATCTCAAGGAAACAGCAGCTTCCTTTTAAGCTATATTTGATGTAGCAAATCTCTATTGCCTCATCATGAGAGCAGGTGCCCTCTCCTTCCAAGATCGCCGCCCCTCTATACATGTAAAAGCATTACTCAATACAAAATTTCCTTTTCCAATGATCAGTTTTACCATTTTAAAAGTGATCAAACAATGATTTATGTGCATATATCCAAGAGTGGTTCTGTCAATCCCACTAAATGGATTACTACAATAAAATGCAAATCACTAGTAGAATGGAGACTACTCTTGTAGTTATTACAGAAACTCGAGTGGATGGAATTTGTTTTTATATCACCACAGATTTTCAAATATGCTCATAAATGTCACCGAAAAAAAATTAATACTGCAGTTTCAAGGAATGTCTTGGAATTAATGAATCTCTTGGACAGGGGCCCTTTCAATTGTATGAATAGCCTTGAGGCTGCCCATGGATATGGCTGTTTTTGCAAGTCAAAGATGTAATTTTGCACAGTTGGGCAAATTGTAATTCACACATTAGTTCCATTCTGACAAAATAAATACTTGTTAAAGATCAAAAGCCACATGCTCAATCCAAGCAGTTCACCAAATCTATTTGACAGCACAGAATAATATCCTTAGAATACTTTTGATTCTTTTTAACAGGTGTGTTGTTGGCAAAGATAGATTCATATCATATTGTCTCTCTCTTTTTGTATTGTGCTCCTCATATAATCAGATATTAA
Source organism: Pristiophorus japonicus (assembly GCF_044704955.1). Classification (NCBI taxonomy): domain Eukaryota; kingdom Metazoa; phylum Chordata; class Chondrichthyes; family Pristiophoridae; genus Pristiophorus; species Pristiophorus japonicus. Next base: position 273,241,669 of record NC_091979.1, on the reverse strand, counting down.
TAGTTGGTGAATGGTTTTAAATCTCTTGCATTTCTATGTCCTGCCAAAAATAGCATATATCAATTATCCTGTCAAACGAACAGAAGAACAGTGATATTCCTTTTTATACAGATGTCTACAGCTGTTGCACATCTTTATTACAGACGTGTGGCTACAGGAGCAGCGCTTTGTATCCAGTGCAGAGAAAAATTCACCAATCTGTTTGCACATATAAATCCTTTTCTTTATGGATCATACACACATCCATCATCATCAGACAGGACCCTCTTGTGAATGGAATGTTGCTGTGAAGAGTTTTACATGAGAAGCTTCAGCTAAATAATGACGTGTGAGACAGCATCATAGAAACGGAAAATGGAGGCCAAACCAGCAGGTTTTGCATTACATAGAGCAGTTTATATGATTTCTGACACCATGTTCGAATATGTTACAAACGTATTTTACCAACCTTGACAGCTCTTAATGTACAATCAGACCAATTGTGACAAATTTAAAGGCATAAGGGTGAAAATGAGATCTGTTGCCGCCTCTGTTCATACCCTGGAGGGGCAGTAATGGCGACGGAAAGCATTTCTGGGCAGGAGGCCAGCTTCCAGCGCCCCCCAGGGCATTCAGTGCCAGTTTTGCGGGTGCACGGAGCAGTACCACCCGACAGAGGCGAGCCGGTGTGCAACGCACCTGGTTGCGACACCGTTTTGAAATTTGGGGGATCCTTGTATCTCGCCCTAGTGGGACCGCCTGGGAAAACAGGTGGTCCGAGCTGTACCAGTGGCAGTGGGGCAGGGAATGTCTACCTGACGTAAGTGTGATTGTTTCTTCATTTTTTTATTTTTGCGATTTATGTTTATGTGACGCCAGTAAGATGTTGGGAATGGTTTTTGTGTTTTTTGTGCCGATTTTTATTTTCCCCGGGGATGCCTCTCTTCGGGTGCTCCGAGGCCGGCTGTTTAGTTCGGGATTTTCAGTTGTTCAGCCGGCCTAGCGCCCCAAAAGAGATGTGGAATTCCTCTCTTAGCGCTCCGCTTCACACTCGGGGCCCAGCTGATGAATTTTGCCGCTGCAGACACAAACCATTTCCCGGGCGCAAAATCCACTGCCCCGCCGCCATTAGCGCCTCAAAACAGGCGGTACCGAATTTTCACTCCTCAGTGCCCAAAATTCATGGGGCTGGGAAAGGGGCAACTACAGTGCAATCCTGGCTAGGGGAGAGGCTCCCAATTCGGGCAGTACCTGGATCCATTGCAGATTGGAGCCATTTACAGCATGCTGAGAAATTCCAATCTGGCGAGGTATGGAAGAAGTGACAGGCAACAGTTCGGGGGTATGTCTGAGGAGTTGCCAAAACTATTTCAGGAATTCCTCCCAGCTCAGCCCTGGATCCCATGCCTGCTGAGAACAGGTATAGGTTCCGTTGTGGGCTTTAAGTGAGGCTTACAGTGAAGAAGGCATAAGCCAATACATCCTAGAAGGATTAAATGCCATTTCTAAACAAGACTTCCTGACCAAATTGTTAAATTAAGTCTGGCCGATATTGGCCCCTCTGACCGGCAGCAATGTAAGTGTGAGGGATGGGTACTAGGATGGCAGTGACCCAGGTTACTTTTGTGTGGCCCATAGCAATAATTTCAAACTTACCGTTGCTGGGCCTCTTTGGCTCCCGTAGAACCGGTCAGTGTGCATGGCGCACACTCCGACCAGTTTCAAATTAAAATGGCAATCCAAGTCCTCGGACCCCAATTTGCAGATTAAAATGGGCCTAGTGTTTGAAACGGGCAGACACTTCTGTTAGCATTCAATCTCCTTTCTTCTACAGTTCACAACAGCAGGTTTTGAGTAAGCATGAGACACTTGATAGTTTAGTATACGGAACAAACTTTGTTGACACCTAGGATGAGGGATCAGCTCAATCCGGATCAGAGAGTGACTTTCGGTTTCAAGTTCTATCTTTTGAGCCCTCTGAAGAACTGTTGAAAACCATGCTCCTTTATACATCATATTTTGTCGATATCAAAGGACCGATTCACAGATAAGATCTCATGGCATACCTGTGCCCAAATCCTTTGGAAAACAGTCCATTCATGCAAACAGTTGTACCCCTGTAGCTGTGTATTCCAAAGTTGCTTCCGTCAAACAGTTCTACCGCTGTAGTTGTTTATTCCAAAGTTGCTTCCCTCAAACAGTAGTACCCCCGTAATTGTTTATTCCAAAGCTGTTTCCCTCAAATGAGACTTCCTGACCTAATTGTTACTAACCTCTTTGAAGAACAGGCTTTATTAACCGTTATCTTTCAGTACTATAGTTAATGGGCCCCTCTACCAATGTTTATTACTCTAGCCACTAGAATTATACTTTAATCACCCATGGCTGACGTCATTACTGTCACATATTTCCTTCCACAAACATATATAATACTCGTATATAATACTCAGACACTAAAAGCAAAAGACAAGCCAGGCTATCCTCTCAGGACACTTCAAAGCCATCCTGTTTGTATTGGAAAGTCTGTTGGTCTAAGATACAAAGAAGTTCAATTATGAACCCTTAGCTCCCCAAGATGTGCAACATACAACTCTCCAGGATGTCCAATGGCTTTGGGAACTCAATTGTAGGCCCCTTTCAAAATGATGCTGGCTGTATCGTTGGGGTTAACGATGCGGTAAGAATATCATCCCCATTTTGAGGCCGTTTCCTCCTCCTAATGCCTATAAAAAATAAATTTACAAAGAAAAATCTCACTGGGTCTTCCCATTTTTCAACAAAATAACTTTAAGGTCCATTGTACACAGATCCTATTTTCAAACAGCAAAACACACTCGAATGTAACAATTCAAAACATTCCCTTCACAAATAAAAAGAGAAAAAATGCAAATGCTGGAAATCGGAAACAGAAGCACAACATGATAGAAATACAAAACAGATCAGTCAAAAAGAAAAGATAGGATCAAGTTTTGGGTAGAAGCCGTCATTAGTGTTTGTCTATCTTTCAGTGACTACATTTCAGAAGTAATTAATTGGTTATGACACGCTTTTAAATGTCCCGAAGGCATTATGTCATGCCACATAAATACCAGTTCTTTCTTTCCTTTTTTCACTCTCTCTCTCTCTCTTCCTTCCTTCCGTTTCTCCAAATTTTTGAAATTAAGCAATTCATTTCTTTCCAGAGAAATCATAAGAACATAAGAACATAAGAAATAGAAGCAGGAAAAGGCCATAAGGCCCCTCGAGCCTGCTCAACCATTCAATAAGATCATGGCTGATCTGATCATGGACTCAGCTCCACTTTCCTGCCCGCTCCCCATAAACCCTTATCCCCTTATCGTTTAAGAAACTGTCTATTTCTGTCTTAAATTTATTCAATGTCCCAGCTTCCACAACTCTCTAAGACAGCGAATTCCACAGATTTACAAACCTCTGAGAGAAGAAATTTCTTCCCATCTCTGTTTTAAATGGGCGGCCCCTTATTCTAAGATTATGCCCTCTAGTACAAGTCTCCCCTATCAGTGGAAACATCCTCTCTGCATCCACCTTGTCAAGCCTCCTCATAATCTTATACATTTCGATAAGATCACATCTCATTCTTCTGAATTCAAATGAGTAGGGGCCAAACCTACTCAACCTTTCCTCATAAGTCAACCACCTCATCCTCGGAATCAACCTAGTGAACCTTCTCTGAACTGCCTCCAAAGCAAGTATATCCTTTCATAAATATGGAAACCAAAAGTGCACGCAGTATTCCAGGTGTGGCCTCACCAATACCTTATATAGCTGTAGCAAGACTTCCCTGCTTTTATACTCCATCCCCTTTGCAATAAAGGCCAAGATACCATTGGCCTTCCTGATCACTTGCTGTACCTGCATACAATCCTTTTGTGTTTCATGCACAAGTACCCCCAGGTCCCGCTGTACTGCAGCACTTTACAATCTTTCTCCATTTAAATAATAACTTGCTCTTTGATTTTTCCTGCCAAAGTGCATGACCTCACAATTTCCAACATCATACTCCATCTGCCAAATTTTTGCCCACTCACTTAGCATGTCTATGTCCTTTTGCAGATTTTTTGTGTCCTCCTCACACATTGCTTTTCCTCTCATCTTTGTATCATCAGCAAACTTGGCTACGTTACACTCTGTCCCTTCTTCCAAGTCATTGATATATATTGTAAATAGTTGGGGTCCCAGCACTGATCCCTGCAGCACCCCACTAGTTACTGGTTGCCAACCAGAGATTGAACCATTTATCCCGACTCTCTGTTATCTGTTAGTTAGCCAATCCTCTATCCATGCTAATATATTACCCCCAACCCCGTGAACTTTTATCTTATACAGTAATCTTTTATGTGGCATCTTGTCAAATGCCTTCTGGAAGTCCAAATACACCACATCCACTGGTTCCCCTTCATCCACCCTGTTTGTTACATCTTCAAAAAAATTTGTCAAACATGACTTCCCCTTCATAAATCCATGCTGACTCTGCCTGACCGAATTTTGCTTTTCCAAATGTCCTGCTACTGCTTCTTTAATAATGGACTCCAACATTTTCCCAACCACAGACGTTAGGCAAACTGGTCTATACTTTCCTGCTTTTTGTCTGCCTCCTTTTTAAAATAGGGGCGTTACATTTGCAGTTTTCCAATCTGCAGGGACCGTCCCAGAATCCAGGGAATTTTGGTAAATTACAACCAATGCATCAACAATCCCTGCCGTTACTTCTCTTAAGACCCTAGGATGCAAGCCATCAGGTCCAGGAAATTTATCTGCCTTTAGTCCCATTATCTTACTGAGTACCACCTCCATAGTGATTATGATTGTGTTAAGTTCCTCCCCCCCTATAGCCCCTAGACTATCCACTGTTGGAATATTGTTAGTGTACTCTACTGTAAAGACTGATATAAAATATTTGTTCAGAGTTTCTGCCATCTCCATGTTCCCCATTACTAATTCCCCGGTCTCGTCCTCTAAAGGACCAACATTTACTTTTGCCACCTTTTTCCTTTTTATATGTCTATATATGTTATCTGTTTTTATATTTTGTGCTAGTTTACTTTCACAGTCTATCTTCCCTTTTTTAATCATTTTTTTAGTCGTTCTTTGCTGGCTTTTAAAGGTTTCCCAGTCTTCTGTCCGCTCACTAGTTTTGACCACTTTGTATACCCTTGTTTTTAATTTGATACCGTCCTTTATTTCTTTAGTTAGCCACGGATGGCTATCCTTTCTCTTACACTCTTTCCTCCTCAATGGAATATATTTTTCTTGAGAGTTGTGAAATATCTCCTTAAATGTACACCACTGTTCATCAACCATCCTACATTTTAATCTATTTTCCCAGTCCACTTTACCCAACTCTGCCCTCATACCTTCATAGTCTCCTTTATTTAAGCTTAGTACGCTGGTTAGAGATCCAACTTTCTCAACCTCCATCATAGAATAATACAGCACAGAAGGCAGCCATTCAGCCCATCAAGTCTGCGCCGGCTCTTTCCAGTTAGTCCCACTCCCCCGCTCTTTTCCCATATTCCTGCAGTTTGTTTTCACTGCAAGTATTTCCAATTTGGTTGTCTTTCTAAAATGATATTTGGAAAAAAATACTAAACATCACAGGATATCAAGAATGCAAAGTCCGTCAGTATATGAGCTGTACAGCCTGAGGATAGTTGAAAGGTTTATTCTTGCATAACTTTTGACCACAGCATAGAAATATCACCACAGGAATAAAAATTGTGCAGCACTTTGAGTAATTATTTTATTATGTATAACTATGTAATACTTGCCACCAGAGGGCACGACTGTTGGAGTCCTAATGGTCACCTGCACACCCGTGCAGGGCCAGTATAAAAGGTTGGCTGTCATGTTGTTTAGGCACTCTGGAGTTGTAATAAAGAAGACTAAGGTCACACTAAGTTTAGCTCACAGTACTCAGCCTCGTGGAGTTCTTCTATACATAACAATTTTATTTCATGCTGTGACATGCAGTGCACATTATTAAATGCAGGAATTATATATATTGAGTATAAGAAAAGCGGTATAATTGTAGATATTTTGAAGATGGTGGGTAAGAAGTTCGACTTGTAACATCCGATTTTCCGGAGCTACGGGTGCGGTTTTGTGCTGAAAATGATGTCCGCACCATGCACATGCATTTTTGGTGCGTGCCACGCCGGATGCCATCTTTGTGGCAGCGGTAGGGCAGGCGTTCTGAGTGTGCACCAGAGGTATGTATTAAGTATAGAAGAACTCCACAAGACTGAGTACTGTGAACTAAAGCTGATGTGACCATAGTCTCTAATACAACTCCAGAGTGCCTAAGCAGCATGGCAGACAACCTTTTATACTCCCTTGTATGAGGTGTGCAGGTGATCCTTGGGCCTCCAACAGTTGTGCCCTCTGGTGGCAAGTCTTACACAGTTATAATGTTTACATACATGACATCACTCCTCCCCAAAGTCTTTGATACAAATTATTTACAAGTTGAAACGATTCGGGTCGCTACGCTCCCTGGTTGAGCTTCTGAGTTCAAACTGTGGCATGAGTGTGTTGGTCGGACCATTGCTGCACTGCGGCCGGCTGGTCTGACAGGACTGCTGGGAATGGTGGGTTCATCCTTTTGATTGACAGCGAGGTTGATTGCTGGTTGGGTGTGTGTTGGTAGGTCGATAATAGTGATGTTCTCTTCAGGATGTTCCTGGTTGTTGGTGAACCGCAGTTTGGTCTGATCCAAATGCTTTCTGCACGTTTGTCCATGCAATAGTTTGACTATAAACACTCTATTCCCCTCCTTGGCCAAGAGAGTGCCAGTGACCCATTTAGGACCATGACTGTAATTAAGGACAAACACAGGTTCATTAACATAAATGTCACGCGAACAAGCCGCGTGTTCATGGTGCATGTTTTGCCGGTGATGCCGGGTTTCCACATGATCATTTAGATCCGGGTGGACTAGGGAGAGCCTGGGTTTGAGTGCTCTCTTCATTAACAATTCTGCAAGGGGAACCCCAGTGAGTGAGTGGGGTTGCGTCTGGTAGCTGAGCAGAACCCGAGATAAGCGGGTCTGCAAGGAGCCTTCCGTCACGTACTTCAAGCTCTGCTTGATAGTTTGGACTGCCCATTCTGCTTGACCATTGGATGAGGGCTTAAATGGGGCAGACCTGACATGCTTGATGCCATTGCGGGTCATAAACTCATTGAATTCCAAGCTGGTGAAACATGGTCCATTGTCACTGAAAAGGACGTCGGGCAAGCCATGGGTGGCGAACATAGCCCAGAGGCTTTCAATGGTGGCAGTGGATGTGCTGGATGATATGATTACGCATTAAATCCATTTAGAGTAAGCATCCACTACAGCTAAAAACATCTTTCCGAGAAAGGGGCCAGCAAAATCTACGTGGATCCTGGACCACGGTTTGGAAGGCCATGACCACAGACTCAATGGAGCCTCCCTTGGTGCATTGCTCAATTGTGAGCATGTGTTGCACTGGTGTACGCATGACTCTAAGTTCGAGTCAATGCCGGGCCACCAAACATGCAACCTGGCTATAGCCTTCATCATGACTATGCCTGGGTGGGTATTGTGTAGGTCGCGTATAAACGTTTACCTGCCATTTTTGATAAAAACCATGTGATTACCCCATAAGAGACAATCCGACTGGATGGACATTTCATCTTTGCGTCGGTGAAACGGCTTAATTTTATCTTGCATTTCCCCGGGAACGCAACTTTTTACAAGTGATAGCACAGGATCCTGGCTGGTCCAGGTCCTGATCAGGCGAGCAGTGACGGGTGACCCCTCGCATCTCAAAAGCTGCGCCATTTCCACCCTGGAAGTGGGCAATGGTAGCCGACTGAGGGCATCAGCACAGTTCTCCGTGCCTGGTCTGTGGCGGATAACATAGTCATAGGCGGACAATGTTAGTGCCCATCTTTGGATGTGGGACGAAGCATTGGTGTTTATACCTTTGCTTTCTGAAAACAGCAAAATGAGCGGTTTGTGGCCGGTTTCAAGCTCAAACCAAAGTCCAAATAGGTATTGGTGCATTTTCTTAACCCCATATACACATGCTAACGCCTCTTTCTCGACCATACTGTAGGCTCTTTCTGCCTTAGACAGACTTCTAGATGCGTATGCAACCAGTTGAAGTTTGCCCGATACATTCATTTGCTGTAACACATAGCCGACCCTGCACGAAGATGCATCACAAGCTAGCACTAATTGTTTACACAGGTCATACAGTACAAATAACTTATTAGGACAAAGTAGGTTTCTGGCCTTCTCACCAACACCAATAAACACCTGGCCTTCTCAAAGGCTGTCTCTTGAGATTTACCCCAAACTCAGCCGTCACCCTTAACATAAGAACATAAGAATTAGGAACAGGTGTAGGCCATCTAGCCCCTCGAGCCTGCTCCGCCATTCAATAAGATCATGGCTGATCTGGCCGTGGACTCAGCTCCACTTACCCGCCCGCTCCCCATAACCCTTAATTCCCTTATTGGTTAAAAATCTATCTATCTGTGATTTGAATACATTCAATGAGCTAGCCTCAACTGCTTCCCTGGGCAGAGAATTCCACAGATTCACAACTCTCTGGGAGAAGAAATTCCTTCTCAACTCGGTTTTAAATTGGCTCCCCCGTATTTTGAGGCTATGCCCCCTAGTTCTAGCCTCCCCGACCAGTGGAAACAACCTCTCTGCCTCTATCTTGTCTATCCCTTCCATTATTTTAAATGTTTCTATAAGATCACCCCTCATCTTTCTGAACTCCAACGAGTAAAGATCCAGTCTACTCAATCTATCATCATAAGGTAACCCCCTCATCTCCGGAATCAGCCGAGTGAATCGTCTCTGTACCCCCTCCAAAGCTAGTATATTCTTCCTTAAGTAAGGCGACCAAAACTGCACGCAGTACTCCTGGTGCGGCCTCACCAATACCCTATACAGTTGCAGAAGGACCTTCCTGCTTTTGTACCCCATCCCTCTCGCAATGAAGGCCAACATTCCATTCGCCTTCCTGATTACCTGTTGCACCTGCAAACTAACTTTTTGGGATTCATGCACAAGGACCCCCAGGTCCCTCTGCACCGCACCCTGTTGTAATTTCTCCCCATTCAAATAATATTCCCTTTTACTGTCTTTTTTTCCCAAGGTGGATGACCTCACACTTTCCGACATTGTATTCCATCTGCCAAACCTTAGCCCATTCGCTTAACCTATCTAAATCTCTTTGCAGCCCGCTTTCCCACTAATCTTTGTGTCATCTGCAAATTTTGTTACACTACACTCTGTCTCCTCTTCCAGGTCATCTATGTATATTTTAAACAGTTGTGGTCCCAGCACCGATCCCTGTGGCACACCACTAACTACCGATTTCCAACCCGAAAAGGACCCATTTATCCCGACTCTCTGCTTTCTGTTCGCCAGCCAATTCTCTATCCATGCTAATACATTTCCACTGACTCTGCGTACCTTTATCTTCTGCAATAACCTTTTGTGTGGCACCTTATCGAATGCCTTTTGAAAATCTAAATACACCACATCCATCGGTACACCTCTATCCACCATGCTCGTTATATCCTCAAAGAATTCCAGTAAATTAGTTAAACATGATTTCCCCTTCATAAATCCATGCTGCGTCTGCTTGATTGCACTATTCCAATCTCGATGTCCCGCTATTTCTTCCTTAATGATAGTTTCAAGCATTTTCCCCACTACAGATGTTAAACTAAACCTTATGTAGCAACATGTGCAGCTAAGTGCTTAACCTGGGTAGAAAGTTACCAAAATAGTTGAGGAATCCTCGGAACGAACGCAGCTCCGTCACATTCTGTGGTCTGGGTGCATTCTTGATGGCATCTGTCTTTGAGTCTGTGGGTCTGATGCCGTCTGCTGCAATCTTTCTCCCCAAAAATTCAACATCTGGTGCCAGGAAAACACACTTGGGGCATTTCAGCCTGAGTCCCACTCTGTCTAGTCAACTTAGAACCTCTTCCAGGTGGTGTAGGTGTTCGGTGGTGTCACGCCCAGTGATCAGGATGTCGTCTTGAAACACAACGGTGCATGGAACCAATTTTAGCAGACGCTCCATGTTCCTCTGGAAGGTGGCAGCAGCCGAGCGAACCCCGAAAGGGCACCTGTGATATATAAACAGTACTTTGTGTGTGTTGATGCACGTCAATCTTTTCGAAGATTCAGCCAGCTCCTGTGTCATGTAGGCTGAGGGTAGGTCCAACTTGGTGAAAGACTTCCCCCCTGCTAACATTGCGAACAGGTCATCCACCTTGGGTAAGGGGTATTGGTCTTGTAACGAGACTCGGTTGATCGTCACCTTGTAGTGTCCGCAGATTCTGACCATGCTATCGCTTTTCAACACCGGAACAATTGGACTGGCCCACTCGTTGAAGTCGACTGGCAATATGATTCCCTCTCGTTGAAGTCTGACCAGTTCCATCTCGACTTTCTCTCTCATCATATATGGAACTGCTCGAGCCTTGTGATGAACGGGCCGTGCATCAGGGACTAGATGGATCTGCACCTTGGCGCCTGTGAAGTTGCCGATGCCTGGTTCAAATAGTGATGGAAACTTGCTCAGCACTTGGGCGCAAGAGGCATCATTCACTGAAGATAGTGCTTTGATGTCGTCCCAGTTCCATCGAATCTTTCCCAGCCAGCTTCTGCCGAATAGCGTTGGGCCATTGCCTGGTACAATCCACAGTGATAAATCATGCACAGCTCCATCGTACGACACCTTAACTGCCGCACTGCCAATGACTGGTATGAGCTCTTTGGTGTAGGTACACAGCTTTGTCTGAATAAGGCTCAGTTTGGGCCTTTGTGCCTTGTTGGCCCACAGTTTCTCAAAAGCCTTCCAGCTCACAATTGATTGACTCGCCCCCGTGTCCAACTCCATTGATACCGGAATATCGTTTAATTTGACTTTCAGCATGATAGGAGGGCTCTTGGTGGTGAAGGTGTGTACCCCATACACTTCTTCCTCGGGTTGAGTTGCCTCGTTTGTTCTGCGTGATCTGCGCCGGATCGATCATCCTCTGCCGACTCTGCTACGTGGTGAGTCGCAGCACTCTTGCACGTTCGCTGGAGGTGCCCCATTGTTTCGCAGCCTTTGCACACTTAGTGCTTGAATCGACATTGATGGGCTCGATGATTACCCCCGCAGCGCCAACATGGTGCTAATGGATTTGCATTCGTGCTCGATGACGGACTCTGAGTCATCCTAGGTCTTGCAGCTGCAGACGTGTAGGCCCTGTCATATGCAGTTCTGTCTGCTAGTGATGTTATTTTATGCACAGTACTTGCCGCTGAGCTTCGATGCTGGGAAGATATCTGTCTGGTATTATCGCTCGTGGATGAATGCCTGGGCTATCGTGATGGCCTTGCTCAGGTCTAGGGATTCGACGGACAACAGCTTGCAAAGAATGACCTCATGGCCGATGCAAAGCACATAAATGTCCCACAGCATTTCCCCCAAAAATCCAGCAAATTCGCAAGTTCCTGCAAGGCGTCTCAGGTCGGCGCCATAACTCGCCACGTCCTGGCCCTCGAAGCGTTGGTGTGTGTCGATGCGATACCTGGCCATTAAGGTGCTCTCCCTCGGCAAACGCAACTCTATATATGTCTTCTCCGCTGGTTTCTCCCGTGCTAGCAGATTCTTGCTGAGGCCGCATATTGTGGACCCACACACGGTGAGGAGAATCGCCCTGTGTTTGATCGCTTTATCGATCCCATGAAGTACTGGTCGAGATGCTCAACGAAGGCTTCCCAATCATCACCCTCTACAAATCTCTCTAAAATACCAACGGCAGCAATGACCGCGTGAAAGTTCATAATCTGTTACTCGTCGCCAATAGTTTAGTATGGAAGAACTTCACAAGATTGAGTACTGTGAGCTAAAACTGATGTGACCTTAGTCTCTTTAATACAACTCCAGAGTGCCTAAGCAGCATGGTAGACAACCTTTTATACTCCCTTGTATGAGGTGTGCAGGTGATCCTTGGGTCTCCAACAGTTGCGCCCTCTGATGGCAAGTCTTACACAGTTACAATGTTTACATAAATAACAGTATGAAGAGTGTACAGATCGTGATGTCAATGCCCTGTGTTAACCTTACACTGTTGAACATGCAACCAGCATCAGCAAGGATCCCCGTCCAACGATATTTAAATGGATCAGCAACCACTCCAAGGTTAGTTACTGATTGATTTCTACTGGCTCTCTGAAAATTTGAGAACCGTTCAGAGCTTTCTAAAGTTGTTTCAAATTGGTGAGGTGACAGTAAACACTGCTGCAAGTGGAGAAGGCCTTGCATCTGACTTCAAAGGTTCTGGTCAGTTCACTTGCTCTCAGTTATGGGTGCTCTAGCTGTCATCCCCCTTGGTGTGCAGCAGGACAGGGAGATGGAGCAGAGGCAGCAAAGAAGAGAACAAGCTGCTCGTAGAGGGAGTGGGAGGAGGAAGGGGAGTAGGGCTCTCCACAGGTGGTCTCACCCGCCTAGGCTCTTCCGAGAGCAATTCCCTTACCGCAGCCTGAGCCAGGAGCAGTGTGTGAGGCATCTGCGCTTGACGAAGGAGGTGCTCACAGAACTCTGCCACCTCTTTCAACCAGACCTGCAGCCTTACTCCAGGGCAAGGACAGCGCTGCTGGTCTGCTGCATGGTCCACAACCTCGCCATCATGAGGCCACAACTCTTGCCATTAGGTATACAGAAACCAGCTGAGGAGGAAGAGGAGGTGGTGGAGGAGGTGGAGAAGAATGAAGAGGAGGAGGTGGAGGAGGAGGAAGTGGAGGTGGTGGAGGACGTGGAGAAGAATGAAGAGGAGGAGGTGGAGGAGGAGGAAGTGGACAAGGAGAAAACAGAAGAGGAGTAGGAGGAGAAAGAGGAGAAAGCAAAAGGGAGGAGGCAACCCAGACAGATCATTTCTTCCAGGTCTGTCTGTGATCGACTCATCCAACTGTGCTTCCAGTGAACGCAACCCCAATTCCACATTCACCACTAGTCCCACACCTTACCATCCCTCTGATACCGATCTTTACAGTTTCTTCTTGGCACCAATGCTGAAATGAAAGCACACACATAACAAACATACAAAATTGACTTTATACATCAATCCATCCAATATTACATAAAAAGTCAACATTGTGCATTCCTTTAGTGTCTGACCATCGTGTGCCTTTGCCTGTTCTAGTGCTCCTACACAGTGATACCCCAGTGGCTGCAGCATGGCTGGTGGAAGGCTGCGGACTTTCAGTAGGGGAGATTGCAGATGGCCTTTCAGGATGACCTCGAGCAGCTCTGGGCCTAGAAGGCCCGGCTGTAACCTGCACCTCCTGGGCATGGATGGTGGCAGTCTGGGCTGGCTGACAGGAAACAGCTAGGGCACTGGCAGAGTGGCAGTGGTGGGACCATGAATGCTGTCATCCTGAGAGAGGACGGCAAGTTCATGCTCCATAGAGCTAATGCCACTCCTCTGGGGCGGCACCTCAGTAATCCGAGTAATCTGTTGGAGGACAGATTGCTGGGTTGCGTTAACAACTCTGCAAGCCCCTTTCCACATTGGTAAATGCAGCCACGATGGCAGCAGTCAGAGCTTGCACGGCAGAAGTCTGAGCCTGCGTGACAGGAGACCAAGGGGCCGAAATTGCCCCTCCCGATAAGGCCTCTGGCCGCCTGAAAGCGGCGACCACAGGGCAGCGCGGAATGGCCACCGACTCTCCGCGGGAAACCGCCATTTTGTAAATTGCCCTTCCTCAGGGTCGGAGCGGTGTAAGGGACCGCTCCGCCCATGTTCCCGCTGCAGCGTGCACACGCCGACCCCTTAACGACCGGCGACGACCTCTTCCCGAAATTGCTTCATGGGAAATATCCCTTTAGTGGAATAGCTCCGCGGGAGTGGTGCCGCCGACCGATGCCCACGACAGCTTTTTCTGTCGGCGCACTTCTTGTTGGTTGGCGGCGGGGCCGCCCTTAAAGGGGAGGTAGCGCTGCCGGTGAAGCCATTTTATGTTTTATTGTCGGCCGACTGCCAGGTCGGGCCAACGATTATGCTCCCGGGTTCGGCTGAGCCGCCAACAGGCAGCCTTGCCCCCCCCCTCTTGGGTGCCAGGCCGCTGGCCTGGCCGAAACCCTCCTTGGTGGCCCAATGTTTGCCACTGACGTGGCTGCAGAGTTTGCAGCGGCCCTTCCCTTTAACTGAAGGGGAGAGATGTTGTGACACGTCAGCGCAGCGCTGATGACTGGTTGAGGCGGTGGACCTGCTGCAAGGACACTTCCGCCCCTCAGCCGTCACGACTTCCGCCCCCATTAAAACTACAAAGTGCCAAATAGCGACGGCATCTCCGCTGCATGGGTTGTGGCTGAGAAAAATGTCAAAAAACGGAGGGCGGAGGTCAATTTCTATTCCTCGCTTCCACTGCAGCACCCAGACATTGAGTGGCTGCAATGGAAGCTGAGACGTCGGCCGTCAGACCCTGCACCATGGTTAGATCCACAAGTGTGGTAATGGAGTTGGGCTCCATGCTGGAAATGATGGGCTCCAAGCTCTGTGCAAAGTCCTGTGCAAGGTTGGAGCCAGACTCCTCCATGCTCCTTGACATTGCTTTCAGGCATTCTGGCAGGCCTGCCAATGCACCAAGCATTTAGTTGTGCATACCCATCAGTCTTCTTCTATAGGCCGCTCTATTGAAGTCCCCATCTGAATTCTCTGCAGCAGAACCACTCATGCCCGGTGCCTCACCATGTGCAGATCCCACATCTAACCTATCCTCTAAAGTACGCGGAGTGTCTGTATCTGAGTTGGTGGCTGGGACTGTGAAATCGAGTGGCGCTGTGTCTTCATGATCGCTGACTTCCTGCTGCTCCACCAGTGCCTGGCCAGGTGGCAGTTCTTGGCTATCTGAAAGGAGAAAGGCACAAGGGTAAGGTTGCGGTAATGGGAGGGGCAGCGTGGGGTGGAGCAAGTGGTGCATGCTTACACCATCTGCAGCTTGTAAGTCCGAAGAGATTGTGGGATGAGAGGGAAATGGGATGCGAGAAAGAGGATCCGGTCTGAGGATACTGACACCTTGGATAGCTCCAGGCCTGCCGCAGGTCATGGGTTCAGCAATTGCCCGCCCTTGAACGTTCAGCACTGCCTCCTCCGGGGGTTGAGATTATGTAGGCATGCCTGTGGCCCTTTGGGTAGCCCCTGCTGCCTCTGGTTATGAGCCACCTTAAAAAGGGAAGTGTGTCTGTGAGTGTGGTACAATGTGTTTGGGTGATGAGTCCATCATGGTTGAATAGCTAACAATGTGTGCAAGCTGTGAGATGTGGGTGTGAATCTTGCAGCAGTGCTCAGCATGTGAGGACGAGGTGAAGCTATGAATGTGAGGAATGAGTTGTCTTTGCTGGAGACTGTTGGTCGGTGAGTGATGGGGGTTGTGGAGCATTGAACAGTGTGTGAGGCTAGGGGAGCAGATCATGGGATATGGCATTTGAAGATTCATTCACTGACCTTGATCATTCGAATTATGTCATTAAACTTCTTCCTGCATCACAGCCAGTTCCTAGGTGCGACACGTCTGGAATGAACAGCTAATTTGGGCCCCCTGCTGAGTGTTCAAACACTCAGCAGCACGTTTAGCACTGGGCTGAACGCTACATTCATTATAATCAGCTGGCAGCATGAAGGTCGCGTGCTGCCTGCATTCCTTTCAACGGCGATCCCCGCCACTGTTTTCGGGTGTAATCCAATTTTTAGCCCATTTACTCTTTTCACTGTGGCAACGAGAGAGTGCTACACTGTCAGACGTACAGATGAGTTGTTAAACAGAGGCCTTGTCTCCTCTCTCAAGTGGTTATAAAAGATCCCATGGCACTATTTGAAGTCTCCTTAGAGCAGAGAAGGCTGAGGAGATTTGATAGAGGTATTTAAGATCACAATTTATTAGATAAAATAAATAAGGAGAAACTGTTTCCAATGGGTGAAGGGTCGATAACCAGAGGGCATAGATTTAAGGTGACCGACAAAAGATCCAGAGGCAACATTAGGAAAAACATTTTTACACAACGAATGGTCAGGATTTGAAATGCATTGCCTGATAGGGTAGTGGAAGCAATTTCATGAGTAGCTTTCAAAAGTGAATTGAATAAATACTTGAAGGAAAAAAAATGCGGGCATATAGGGAAAGAGTGGAGAGTGGGACTAACTGGATTGCTCTTCGAAAGAGCTGGCGCAGACTCGATGGGCCGCATGGCCTCCTTCTGTGCTGTATTATTCTATGATTCTATTCTATGATAAAGCAGGAGTTCTGCTCTCCTGCCCGTTATGACTAGCATCCTTTCTTTGAGGGGGAGGAAGTGTGCAAGCGAGTTCTTACCTCTCTTTCTTACCTTAACAAGCCTAGTTAGGTCATTACATTTCTTCTGGCATTGCATCCCCGACCTGGGAGCAATGCTCTTGTCATTGACTTCATTGGTGATTTCCACCCACTGCCTCCTAATCATCAGTCAGGAGGGCTTCCTGCCCCTGGGGGATTAAGGATGTCACTCCTCTGCTCCACTTCCTGCACCAAGTCCTCCAGTGCAGCATTAGAAAATCTAGGTGCCCACGTTACACAGCAATGCCAGACGTTCCCAGTTTAACTCTGCTGCACATTAGCAGCAACTTGGCAGTCACCCACTGACTTCTATCCTGATATCACTGACAATGAAAACACAACAGCTGCACTTAACATAAACACCAGACATCTCTTCCACACACTATTTTATTACATTTTAATGATTAGTACTGTAGCCTATTTTCCTAAGCCAGTTTAATGCCACTTGAATGTATAGTGCTTATGAGATGTTCTTGCTCAGTTCCAAATGCTTTGGCTTTAGTCTAATATGGGAATGTCTGGCATTGCTGTATAGATCGGGCACCAAGATTTTCTAATGCTACACTGGAGGACTTGGTGCAGTCATGATCTTCTTGAATGGCGGAGCAGGCTCGAGGGGCCGACTCCTGTTCCTATTTCTTATGTTCTTATGTAATAACTGCTTGAAGTCATTGCCCTCAGGAAGTATTTCAGAAAAAAAACTTTGAGCATTTTACTGCAGATGAACATTAGGGCAGAATTTTAATCTGGAGGCAGGTCGGGAGCGGTGGGAGTGCTGCTAGAAAAGGGTCAGGAAACCTGGAAGAACGGATTTCCTGTAGGCCCTACCGAATTTACTGAAGTACTGAAGTACTGGGCTACTGAAGTTGAATGTTCAGCCATGAACTCATTGAATGGCGGTGCAGGCTAGAAGGGCCGAATGGCCTACTCCTGCACCTATTTTCTATGTTTCTATGTTTCTAAAACACTGGGCCTGATATGAATTTCAAAGCATTGCTTCCTGCCCGCAGCCAGCCAGATGGAGAGGGTATCTAGCTGTAGGCGGGTAGGCCTGTGGTACTAGGCCGCAGAGAGGAGGAAGGGAGGGATCGGGTGGGGTTTGGTCAGGGACCGGAGGATTGAGGTTGCAGGAGCGTCGGGGTGGGGGGGGGGGTGGGGAGAGGTTCGGGGCCTGCCAAAGGGGCAGGGGAAAGCGGAGAAAGATATGAGGCTGAAACAGACTGTTCGCAATCTTGGGGGCTGAAATTCAGGGTCCCGTTAAGGCCCGTTACCACCGCCAGCCGAATTCAGCAAGGGGATTTTTCTGGCGGTCCCCACATCCGCCCCACCGCTGCCAAGCAGCTGTAAGTGTGTCATCAATGTGCACACCGCTGGGACACCCCATCTCTGTCGATATTCAGGCCAATGGGCCCAAGTTTTGGGTGGAGTTGGAGCAACTAGTTTAGTTTGGAGTAGCTTAAAAATTGCAATTCTTGGCACTTAGTTTGCAGCAGTTCTAGTGAGTTAGTTTAGGTTCGTTTTAGTTCAGGTATTTTTTTTCAAAAGTGGGTGTGTCCAGCCACTTAGGTCTGTTTTGCAAATTTCGGCAGTGAAAACTTAATCCAAACTAACTTAGAATGGAGTAAGTGTCCACTTTTGTAAGTTCTGAAAAACCTGACCTAGATTTAAGTTTAGTGCAGGCACAGCCAGATACGGGGGTGGGAAGCATTAAACACAAAGGACTAAAGCATTAAACACATCACTTAAAAGGGCCTAAAACCTCTTTCGATGATATTTTGCCTTATATCTGCTGAATGAGGATAGTTGTTTCTCTTTTTATAAATAAGCAAGTGTAGGCTCCCGGCTGAGGCAGACACATCAACACCTAATTATGGCTAATTTGATCCTTTGGAAATCATCTTACCCCATTAGTCCAACCTATTACTTAAATGACTCACCTCGGACTAGATTATCTCTCATTTGTAAAAACTAACTATTTGGCTTTGTGCCTCTGTCAGGGACTGACTATTAGTGTAACGTGGTGTAACCCACCCTAACCCACTACTGTCTCCCCCACCCCCAACAGCACTCTTCCCTCCCACCCCCTACCTCCTAACCCTTCGCTCCGAGTGTCCCTCCTCACTCCTACACCCCCAACATCACTCTTTCCACCGCCCCCCCACCCCCAGCCCCCAACCCAACCCCTCGCAGCCAGTAGCAGAACCAATCTGTGCGTCTCAGATACTGTAGGGCAATCAGTCGCTGGCTTCCTCGGCCCACGGACACCGATCCCACTGCAGCAGGAGAGATCTCCGAGTCACGACACACCACACGCTCGGTCATGGCTAGGTGCGGGAGGCAGGCATGACATTTTGGGTGAGGGATGTCTATCTTTTGCAGGTGTTCCTAAATGTTGTGTGTTGATATGATAATGGACCATGATTCAGTTTTAATGTTAAGTAATAAACTTTATTGAAACATTTGCAATGTTCTTTACTTTAGTGCAAAAATAAAAGCATTCTTGTCATGATTCAGTTTCAATGTATAATATATTTCATTGAAATCTTTACAATGTACTTTGCTTTAGTGCAATAAAATTATTCTCGTATCAAATTTGATATGACTCTTTCCAATCACTTCCAAACTCCAAATACTTATAAAGTTTAAAAGTTAGAAAACTTAGCAAACAATTTCAATTTGTGAACAAGATCACTGAAAAACCTTAAGATAACTTTTAACGCAGTAAATTTAAACAACTTATTAAATGTGAGAACATTTACACTTTAAGATCACTTAAAAACTCTAAGATCACTTATATACTTGTAAAGTTACAAAACTTAGTACACAATTTTAATTTGAAAACAATTACAACAGTGGCATCAACAACTGCTACATCAACACTAGCAGCAAAAAAAGGCTTCACCCAGCTCTCATCCACATCTCGGTGCATGTGTACTGCCTCATGGGGGCTGGGGTGGGGGTCGGGAGGGGGGTTGGTGGGGGGATAGGGGAAGAGATGGGGTGGGGGGGAAGAGAGGGAGCGTCCCAGCTTGGGTCTCTACAGAGGCTGATATTGGGATTACAGTGGGAGTGGCATTTGATTGGCCGGGATGTGTGCGCTTATTGCAGCAGCTAACTGCCTGTTGGCCTATGCCAACGTTTGCGCTGCTCCTGAGATTCCTGCGCACTCAGTTCACGTGGCATAACTGCTATTTGTCCAGACAGTGCTGTTAACTCATCACCAACCCCTCTGAAGGTGCCTTCAAGTGAACCGGTAAGGTTATTGCCCTCCACACCCAATGCAATAACCTCAAGCGCATCTGTTGAACGCTGCATCTCAGGAGAGCCTACTCGGGTTCTCCTTCCTCTCGGCCCGGCTCTGCCTCGCGGCACCCCTCCAGTGCGAGGCGCAGGGTGGGGCGGTGGGGCCCTGGGTGTTCCACACTGCATTCCACCACCACCACCACCACTGGGACCTGCTTCCTCTGACAGTGGGGCCCTGGGTGTTCCACACTGCATTCCACCACCACCACTGGGACCCATTTCCTCTGACGGTGGGGCCCTGGGTGTTCCACACTGCATTCCACCACCACCACCACTGGGACATGCTTCCTCTGACAGTGGGGCCCTGGGTGTTCCACACTGCATTCCACCACCACCACTGGGACCTGCTTCCTCTGACAGTGGGGCCCTGGGTGTTCCACACTGCATTCCACAACCACCGCCACTGGGACCCACTTCCTCTGACGGTGGGGCCCTGGGTGTTCCACACTGCATTCCACCACCACCACCACCACTGGGACCTGCTTCCTCTGACAGTGGGGCCCTGGGTGTTCCACACTGCATTCCACCACCACCACTGGGACCTGCTTCCTCTGACAGTGGGGCCCTGGGTGTTCCACACTGCATTCCACAACCACCGCCACTGGGACCCACTTCCTCTGACGGTGGGGCCCTGGGTGTTCCACACTGCATTCCACCACCACCACCACCACTGGGACCTGCTTCCTCTGACAGTGGGGCCCTGGGTGTTCCACACTGCATTCCACCACCACCACCACCACTGGGACCTGCTTCCTCTGACAGTGGGGCCCTGGGTGTTCCACACTGCATTCCACAACCACCGCCACTGGGACCCACTTCCTCTGACGGTGGGGCCCTGGGTGTTCCACACTGCATTCCACCACCACCACCACCACTGGGACCTGCTTCCTCTGACAGTGGGGCCCTGGGTGTTCCACACTGCATTCCACCACCACCACTGGGACCTGCTTCCTCTGACAGTGGGGCCCTGGGTGTTCCACACTGCATTCCACAACCACCGCCACTGGGACCCACTTCCTCTGACGGTGGGGCCCTGGGTGTTCCACACTGCATTCCACCACCACCACCACCACTGGGACCTGCTTCCTCTGACAGTGGGGCCCTGGGTGTTCCACACTGCATTCCACCACCACCACTGGGACCCACTTCCTCTGACGGTGGGGCCCTGGGTGTTCCACGCTGCATTCCACCACCACCACCACTGGGACCTGCTTCCTCTGACAGTGGGGCTCTGGGTGTTCCACACTGCATTCCACCACCACCACTGGGACCCACTTCCTCTGACGGTGGGGCCCTGGGTGTTCCACGCTGCATTCCACCACCACCGCCACTGGGACCCACTTCCTCTGACAGTGGGGCCCTGGGTGCTACAAGCTGCATTGCAGCACCACCACTGGGACCACCCGCTTCCTCTGGATAGGGGGGAACTGGGTGTTCAAAGCTGCATTCCACCTCCACCACTGGGACTCTCTATCTCTGACAGTGGGGAACTGGGTGTTCCAAGCCGCATTCCACCACCACCACTGGGACTCGCAACCTCGGAAGATGTGAAACCATGGAACGTCTGACCAGAACTTACATCACTAAGCGCGGATGGGTACGCGAGGAGATGATGGCATGCCGCATCAGAACTTAAAACACTACGCAAGGATGGGGGGTGGATGAAAGAGTGGAATGTTGGATGAGAACTCATGGTATTCTCTGGGAGAGTGAGGCCCTGCACTATGGACTGATCCATATTACGATCAACATTCTCACCTGAACACATATCCATGCCCCCCTCCTCCCCCCACCACCTTGGTCTTGATCGCACGCATTTGAGTCTTCTTCTGAATCTTCTGGATTGGCATCATGTTCTGCAAAATATAACCGAACAGTCAAACGGTTAGCAGCACAGGAGTGGGCAGGATGGGTGACATGGATAGTCTCCCACATAGCAGGCGAGGCAGCAGGTTGATTTGAAGGGTCACGATACATTTTCAGGACTTACCCTCTCCCAAGCGTGTGGGCCCAGCTTGTGCTGTACTGATTGCCTTTCTCCAGGCACGACTCATCATGGCAGCGACCCTCTGTTCCAAGGGTGTCAGTTGGTGCAGATTTGGCGGGCCTCCTCCTGTTCGTGTTCTTTCCCTTTTGTTGTGAGCCAATTTCTTCTGCAAAGCTGAAAATATAACTTTTTAGAGAGGGTGCCTTTCTGCTGGGTGGGACATATACAGCTGGTCACATTTACAATTGCAATTCCATTGAGAAAAGGAAGATATTACTTACACTAACGACTTGACCAAGGTCCTGACACTTTCTCACACTGAATTCCAGATCTCCTGGTGTTCACCACTCCGCAGTATTCGGCTGCAACTAGGTCCCAGCGTTTCTTGATTTTTTTGGGCGCCACCTTTGTGCGGCCTCTGTTGCTGGTGTCCAGCTCCTGCCAGCTCCCCTCAATGACATTAACTCGTATCTCCACTTCTTCATGCAAGAAGTTCTTCGTTCTCGCTGCACGTTCTTGCATTGCTGTAATGGATTTACACTTAGTGATTTTTAAAAACACACAGTCCTTTCCTTGCAAGCATGTGTGCAGCACTCCTTTGCACTACAAGAATCACTTAAAGACTTTTCACTCCTTCTCTTCCTGCACTCAAAACTCACACAGCTCGCTTTAACAGAGTGCCACATTCTCCCTTTAAATGACCTTGCATGTACCTATGCAGCACCTTTGCAGCACTCCTTTGCACTCCAAGAGTCAGTTAAATACTTTTCACTCCTTTTCCTACCTGCAACCAAAAGTCCTAGCTCGCTTTTAATGAGTGCCTGCCATGTTCTCCCTTTAACTGGCCGATTGCCAAGGTCGTAGACCCATTGCGCATGCGCGCACGCTGTAACGCTCATGCGCAAGGTTGCCGACAGAGAAAAAGACGCAGGGTCCTAACCTCGCCCCCCCTGCTGGTTGCGAAACGACTTGCTCCACCCCCCTCAGACTCTGCTGAGCCACGCCACACTCCAGGACGACCCGAGAATTCCCACGTAAGATTTGGGCACACTTTTTATCCCAAACAGCTTACTTAACTCACGGAGGTGCGCCGAAAAGAGCAGCATCCGAAACTTGGGCCCAAAAAATCTAATGCCCGCCGAGCGGTGCCCCTAACAGTTCTCTCTGTCGGTGCACCTTTCATTCCCTCTGTCAGCCCTGGCTACGTGGCGGCCATTAAAGGCAAGGGCCCAATGCTGCCGCCGCTATTGTATTTTTTATGCCGGCCGACTTCCATGTCAGCCAGACTATTGTGCCCCTTGGTTCACCCCTCTTGGGTGCCAAGCTGCTGGCTCGGCCAAAACACTCCCAGGTGGCCCAGTGGCCGATCCGAAAGATTCGCCAATTCTCTCCCCTTTAAAGGAGGGGAGATACGTGGTGACGCAGACGAGCAATGACATCACCACCGCTCCGCTGCTGAGTGACAGCGGTGGAGAATTCCATCCCACCTCCACTTCCACCCCTCACCAGCACTTACCGACGCACTTCCACCCCCATTATGACCAACTTCCTGGCCGCTTAAAAAAAGACAAAAGGCTTGATTTTACACTTTTGCGCAAATCGCCCAAAAATGGGTGGTATTTCTGGCGTGGGCGGTAAAAATGGGTTTTCAGATCGATGGCTTGTCGCCCATTTTCAAAGCCCCTTGTCTCTATTTTAAAAATTGCGCCATACCATGAGTGATCTGAAATGGGCGTTAGCGTTAAATCTCTCTGACCTTCTGCTGTAAAGTGTCGCCGTCCTTAGCAATGGCATGGCAACGCTTGTTTCCGCGATTCAGGAGGTCAGGGGTCATCATTACATGCGCAGAAGAGGAGACAGAGAGAGAGGGAGCAGAGAGGGACTGAAAGCGTGTGTGGGTGTGGTGTGTGCTTGTTTGGCTGTTGTGGGAGGCATGACAGAGAATAACCAGCTGCAAAAAGCCCACTCAGCACCAAGAACATAGTTGGCACCGAGTTTTTGTCCAACAAATAATATATAACATGGAAGGGATGGAGCATGCCCTGCAGCTGTTAGCCAGGAACACTGGTGGCAGAGAGCTCCCAGTGGTCCTAGAGCACGGCACTGTACCCCAAGGTGCCGCACCCCCATTTCCAATGACACATGAGAGCCAGGAGCAACATCTTGCTTCTGGCTCAGACCACGTTCCCACCTCAGGACTGTCCTCTCCCGTATCCGTCCAAGCAATGATTCTGCCGTCAGCGCCCCCCCCCCCCCCCCACCCCAATGAAGCATCGCCTGAGGAACTCCTTGGCCAGGTGGCTTGGAGTCAGGAGGGGAAGGGGAAGGGATGAGGTGGGAATGAGAAGCGGGGGTGGGGGGGGGTGCTGTGGAAAGGGTTGATTTTTACAGATATACTTATGATTTCAGACAAATGGTCAGTTTAAATGTTTTTTATTTAACATAACCTTGTTGTGCATTGGCTCAGATAGCTGCACCACATGCTGGTGATTCCATAACATCAAACGGTATAATTACACTTAACTTCAATCAACTTAAACTTTAACTATCACCAAGATGATGCCCACCATTGATGTATGAAATGCACACCCAGCAATGTATCAGCCTTGTAAATAACACCAACGTTCTTTCAGGCAAAGCGATCATTGATGAGCTCCTGACGTAAGGCTCTTGCAGCTATCATGCCACCATGGGCCCTTTCATGCGGTCTACAGGGGGGCGGTGGCATGGCTTCAGCATTAGCCTGATTGTGTGGCCCGAGGTCAGCATCCATCTCCTCGTCCTCCTCTTCCTCTCTCTCCTGAGGTGGATCGTCACACCCTTCTAGCAATTCTTGTCCCCTCCTGATAGCCAATTTGTGCAGCATGAAGCACACCACCATGAATTGAGCTACCTGCTCAGGGTGGTTTTGGAGCTCACCTCCTGAGTGGTTCAGGCATCTAAAGCGTTGCTTAAGTACTCTAATGGTTTTCTCGACGATATTGCGAGTGACTCTGTGGCACTTGTTGTATTGCTTCTCGGCTTCGGTGTGGGTGCCATTCAGATGGGTCATCAGCCAGATGGCGCGGCCATATCCTTTGTCACCAAGCATCCAGCATTAACCTTGTGGCTCATTGTTAAACAAATCAGATACAGTGCTCTCACGCAGGATGTGAGCATCATGGATGCTGCCCGGAAATGTAGCATTCATTGCCAGTATAATTTGCTGGTGGTTCGGTAGAATCCAAAACCTCTTAGTCTGAGGCATAGGGAAGCTGATAAAGTCCATCCTGTGTGTGTAAAGGACTTCAGTGACCTGTCTAATGCAGCATTGTGTGGCATGCTGAGACATACAGTAAATATCGCCAGCTGAGGCCTGAAAAAAAACCCGGCGCGTAGAAGTGCCGCGGTGACTTTGACCTCGACGGACAGTGCGGTCCTGATGGTGCTGGCAGGTTGCAGATCTCCCCTGATGAGCTGGCATATCTCACTGATAACCTTTTTGTGGAAGCGCAGTCTCCGAAGGCAGATGGTGTCAGACAAGTTGAGGCAAGACTGCTTCTCCCTGTACTTGCAGGGTTCTCCTCCTCATCAGTCTGTCACGTCTTACATTGGGCACATGATGCTGTCAAGCGTACCTTCTGCCATCTCGAGTCTGCAGCATGTAAGTGGTCATCAAGAGAGGGTGAGAAAGGACAGGTCCCATTCCAATAGCTATCTGTTTTCCACCGATTGTTCACAATGAATGAATGTCCTCACTAAGACACCTAGTAAATTCCAATCGTCCACAGTATGATAAGATGTTTGTTCAGATGTTCACATCACCTCCAAAGACCTCCAGAGTACATCTGAACTCCCCCGAGGTTGAAACAGAGCAGCCTTTTAAATGCTGCAACATGTGATTTAAAACATGGCGTCCATACCGCTGTGAGTAGTTCTGGTTAGTTCCACTTTTCCCCAGCGGTTTTTTTCAGCAAACGATATTATGGGTGAGATGTGTGCGAGGTGCCGAAAGTAAGGATAGGTGATATACTGGCCGTTAGTTTTGGCAAATGTGACCTTACGACAAAAAACAGTGGCCATGCGGTATTATTAAATTTTGGCGTCAATTATGTGCCGAAAGTAACGCTGGGCGATATTATGGGCGTTGGGATCGCCCATTCTGATGATTCCGCCCAAAAAAAGTGGGCGGGCAGTATTATTTTTTCTCGGCGTTACGCACATGTGGAAAGTAACGCTTGGCGATAAGTGACCGAGAATTGGGCGTCAGTTTCCATTTTGTGGCTAAATGGGCGATATCTGGGCATTACATGTCATTTCAGCATTAAAATGGACGTTAAGTGGGCGTTATGCATGCAAAAATAATGGAAAACCTAGCCCAAAGACCTGAATATCGATCAAGAGTCGACCTCTTGCAAGACAGCGGTAAAAGCACTTAAAAAATGGTAAGTGCACTGGGAATGAAGAACTTATTAGGCAGGAAATTGTGTTAGGGAAATTGATGGGATTAAAGGTCGATAAATCCCCAGGTCCTGATAGTCTGCATCCCAGAGTACTTAAGGAAGTGGCCCTAGAAATAGTGCATGCATTGGTGATCATTTTCAAACAATCTACCAACTCTGGATCAGTTCCTATGGACTGGAAGGTAGCTAATGTAACGCCACTTTTCAAAAAAGGAGGGAGAGAGAAAGCGAGTAATTATAGACCGGTTAGTCTGACATCAGTAGTGGGGAAAATGTTGGAATCAATCATTAAGGATGAAATAGCAGCCCATTTGGAAAGCAGTGACAGGATCGGACCGAGTCAGCATGGATTTATGAAAGGGAAATCATGCTTGACAAATCTTTTGGAATTTTTTGAGGATGTAACTTGTAGAGTGGACAAGGGAGAACCAGTGGATGAGGTGTATTTGGACTTTCAAAAGACTTTTGACAAGGTCCTGCACAAGAGATTGGTGTACAAAATCAAAGCGCATGGTATTGGGGGTAATGTACTGACATGGATAGAGAACTGGTTGGCAGACAGGAAGCAAAGAGTTGGAATAAACAGGTCCTTTTCAGGATGGCAGGCAGTTCCTAGTGGGATGCCGCAGGGCTCAGTGCTGGGACCCCAGCTCTTTACAATATACATTAACGAATTAAATGAAGGAATTGAGTGTAATATCTCAAAGTTTGCGGATGACACTAAACTGGGTGGCAGTGTGAGCTGTGAGGAGGACGCTAAGAGGCTGCAGGGTGACTTCGACAGATTAGGTGAGTGGGCAAATACATGGCAGATGCAGTATAATGTGGATAAATGTTAGGTTATACATTTTGGGGGCAAAAACACGAAGGCAGAATATTATCTGAATGGCGGCAGACTAGAAAAAGGGGAGGTGCAACGAGACCTGGGTGTCATGGTTCATCAGTCACTGAAAGTGGGCACGCAGGTACAGCAGGCAGTAAAGAAGGCAAATGGTATGTTGGCCTTCATAGCTAGGAGATTTGAATATAGGAGCAGGAAGGTCTTACTGCAGTTGTACAGGGCCTTAGTGAGGCCTCACCTGGAATATTGTGTTCAGTTTTGGTCTCCTAATCTGAGGAAGGACGTTCTTGCTATTGAGGGAGTGCAGCGAAGGTTCACCAGACTGATTCCAGGGATGGCTGGGCTGTCGTATGAGGAGAGATTGGATCAACTGGGCCTTTATTCACTGGCGTTTAGAAGGATGAGAGGGGATCTCATAGAAACATATAAGATTCTGACGGGACTGGACAGGTTAGATGCGGGAAGAATGTGCTCAATGTTGTGGAAGTCCAGAACCAGGGGACATAGTCTTAGGATAAGGAGTAGGCTATTTAGGACTGAGATGAGGGGAAACTTCTTCAGTCAGTGAGTTGTTGACCTGTGGAATTCCCTGCCGCAGAGAGTTGTTGATGCCAGTTCATTGGATATATTCAAGAGGGAGTTAGATATAGCCCTTACGGTTAAGGGGATCAAGGGGTATGGAGAGAAAGCAGGAAAGGGGTACTGAAGGAATGATCAGCCATGATCTTATTGAATGGTGGTGCAGGCTCGAAGGGCCGAATAGCCTACTCCTGCACCTATTTTCTATGTTTCTATGTTTCTATGTTTCTGGCAGGCCTAAATTTCCGCCCCTTGGTGTCAAATATGATCTTGAAATAAGCTTCCAACCACATATCCATGCCATCACTAAGAATGCCTTTTCCACCTCCATACCATCACCCGACTCCACCCCTGCCTCAGCTCATCTGCTAAATGCCTCATCGGTACCTCTAGACTTGACTATTCCAACGAACTCCTGGCTGACCTCACACGTTCTACCCTACATAAACTTGAGGTCATCTAAATCTCGGCTGCCCATGTCTTAACTCGCACCAAGTCCCACTCATCCATCACCACTATGCTCATCAACCTCCATTGGCTCCCTGTTAAGCAGCGCCTAGATTTGTTTGTAAATCCCTCCATGGCTTCGCCCCTACCTAACTCTATAATCTCCTCCAGCCCCACAAACCCCTGAGATATCATCTAATTCTGGCATCTTGACCATCCCCGATTTTAATCGCTCCACCACCACCATTGATGACGGTGCCTTCAGCTGCCAAGGCCCTAAGCTCTGGAATTCTGGAGTTTCCTCTCTAAACCTGCTCGCCTACCCACCTTTCTTTCCTCTTTTAAAACCTACTTCTTTGACCAAGCTTTTGGTCATCTGCCCAAATATCTCCTTTTGTGGCTCAGTGTCAAATTTTGTTTTCCTGTGAAGTGCATTGGGACATTTGACTATTTTTAGTATTCTGTTTCACAGGCCTCATGGTGGTTCGGAAGCCTTGTTTGGGAATCAGAGGCCCTCGGGGGCAGGGCGGTCTGATCGCCGTTGGGTGAGACAGGAATTTTGGATCCAGCAGGTAAGTGGAAAGGTGCTTTCATCCAGGTTTCAGCAGTCCTCACCTTACTTTAGCTGGCAAGTTCCCCGAGGCCTAGGAAACCCAACCAGCCAGAGTTAAATTTGAAATGGTGGTTAAACCTGAGGAACGCCAGCCTTTTTATGATATTTAAATGGGTGACCCTCCTCCTGGGAGCTGGTTGGCTGCCCACCCGCCATCTCGCCTCCGTTAAACCTGGAAGTGGGTGGGTTGGAGTCAGGATTCTTTTTTTTTAACACTTTAGCCTCCTACCCGCCCCAACCCACCCATTTGTGGGATTAAAATTCTCCCTTTGTGTTCCACCAAGACTAAATCGAGAGCAAATACCCTCCAGGTTCACATCTCGACTTCGACACTTCAGGGTGTTTATTTAAAGGCAGTAACTACTTTAACTGACTGAGATGCATTTGATCAGTGAATAAATTACAAGTAACCAGAACAAACTTTCAATCTGTATAATTAATTGGAGATTACAGTCCCGCTAATGAGCCAGAGTGCCAGTTAGAATAATAAGTATTAAAAATCAAAACGTTCACTTGAGGTTTAATGACTGCTCTGAGCAAATTAGGAGGGAGAATTGCCGCTTTTTATAGCCCGGTTAGTGCCTCCAGGTAAGACACTTTTCACCCGGGGGAGGAGGGCGCTCCCACCTCCCGGGAAATTGCCCAGAAGTTTGCGGAGGCACTGCCATGGCAGCGCCGCGCTCCGCAGAGAGCACCCCAGGCACGCCGTGCAACTGCCGATGATGTCATCGGCGTGCACGGCGACACCTCACCGCAGCGTGCCGACCCCGTAACGCCCCACTGTGCGGGTCGCGAAGCTGGCGGACGTCCTCTCTCAGGGCGCTCCTTAAAGGGGAGGGCGCCAGCATCCTGGGTCACCATCTTCTTTTGCTTGCCGACTCTCAGGTTGGTTCAACGATGGCGACCCTAGCGTGGTCTGGGCCGCTATCTTGCAGCCCGCACTCCGTCTTGGGTGCTGGGCTGCAGGCCCAGTCACATGCTGCCCTGGTGGCTCAGTAGAGGCCATCAGAGGCCGTGCAGCGTGTGTGGCGGCCCTTCCCTATAATCGATGGGGAGGGGAGTTGAAGCTCTTCCTTCAGCGCCCCAGTCGTGCCCTGGTTACTGCCCCCAAAGGAAGTGGAGCGAGCGAGATTGCGTTCTGCTTCCTTTGCGGGGCAGTAAGGACAATTCCGTGGCGGGGGGTGGGATGTCTGCGCCTGCCACTAAAAGTCCCGGCCCCAGATAGTGACCGCCCCCAATCGGGGCACAGGGCAATTTCACAAGAACACAAGAACACAATTCCGCCTCATTAGTTTCTATAAACGGTCCCGACTGTTTAGAACATACACAGTTAAAACGGGAAGTCACATATCGGCCAAATATAACCATTACTGATTTGCATTAATGTTATTGTTGTGTATGGAGAAAGAGTCAGACTGAACACTGTGAGCTCAAAGTAAAGTGTGACCTTAGTCTTTTATTGCAGGTCTCCAGAGTGCCTCTCCAACCTGTGAAGCCTCCTTAAATACCTGTGCTCCCAAGGGATTATGGGATCCATTGGGACTCCAGGGGATGAGCCCTCTGGTGGCTATACAGAGTAAATACAAGTATAACAACACTCCCCACCAAAGTCAATAGTATAACTATTTAAAATGTGAGTCGAGCTGGGGTCCTTCTTGCCCTGGTTGATCGTCTCGGTGTGAAAGCTGGTGTTGTTGAATCATTTGTTGGGCCCTCGCTGGGCTGCTGTGCAGCTGGCTTTGCTGGGCTGCCTGGTCTGTTGGGCCCTGCTGGGCTGCTGTGGATGATGGGTTCTGCTTTGTGGTCAACCATGGTGCTGGTTGCCACTGGTGTGTATGTTGGGGGATCAAAAAAGGTAGGGTCCAAGGTGGGTTGCTCAGGGTAGTCCGTGAATCTGAGTTTGATTGGTCCAAGTGTTTCCGGTGAATGAGTCCATTTGAAAGTTTGACCTGAAACAACCTGCTCCCCTCTTTGCCACAGCAGTGCTGGGAGGCCACTTGGGACCTTATCCATAATTTAATACAAATACAGGATCATTGATTTCAATCTCGTGTGACACATTTGCGCTATCATGGTATGCACTTTGTCGAAGCTGCCTGCTCTCTACCTGTTCATGTAGATCAGGGTGAACTAACGAGAGCCTTGTCTTAAGTGCTCTTTTCATGAGCAGTTCAACAGTTGGGATCCCTGTGAGTGAGTGGGGTCTCATGCGGTTTCTAAGCAGGGCTTGGGATAGGTGAGTCTGCAGTGAGCCTTCAGTTACTCTCTTCAATCCTTGCATGATGGTTTGCACTGCTCTCTCTGCCTGACCGTTGGACGCTGGTTTAAACGGGGCAGATGTGACATGCTTGATCCTGTTACGGGTCATGAATTCTTTGAACTCAGCAGTGATAAAACGTGGCTCGTTGTCGCTCACCAGGACATTGGGTAGGCCGTGTGTGGCAAACATGGTCCATAGGCTTTCAGCAGTGGCAGCGGACGTGCTAGCTGACATTATCTCACATTCAATCCACGTGGAGTATGTGTCTACAACCACAAGGAACGTTTTACCCAAGAACGGGTCTGCATAGTCGACGTGTACCCTAGACCATGGTTTGGAGGGCCAAGACCATAAACTTAGCAGCGCCTCCCGGGCTACATTGCTTAACTACGAGCATGTATTACATCTGTGAATGCAGGACTCTAAGTCCGCATCGATACCGGGCCACCACACGTGGGATCTGGCTATCGCTTTCATCATTACGATGCCTGGATGGGTACTGTGAAGGTCATTGATGAAGGTGTCTCTGCCCTTCTTGGGGACCACTACTCGATTGCCCCACAGAAGGCAGTCTGCCTGTATAGACATTTCATCTTTGCGCCACTGGAATGGCTTTATCTCTTCCTGCATTTCCACTGGGACACTGGACCAGCTCCCGTGAAGCACACAGCTTTTGACTAGAGATAATAAGGGGTCCTGGCTTGTCCAGGTTTTGATCTGCCGGGCAGCGACGGGTGATTGCTTACTCTCAAATGCTTCCATAACCATGGCTAGATCTGCGGGCTGCACCATTTCCACCCCCGTGGTGGGCAATGGCAGCCTACTGAGAGCATCAGCGCAGTTTTCTGTGCCTGGCCTGTGGCGGATGGCGTAGTTGCATACGGACAACGTGAGCGCCTATCTCTGGATGCGGGCCGATGTGTTGGTATTTATCCCTTTACTCTTGGAGAACAGGGATATAAGAGGCTTATGGTCAGTTTCCAATTCGAATTTTAGCCCAAACAGGTATTGATGCATTTTCTTTACCCCATAGACACATGCTAATGCTTCTTTTTCAATCATGCTGTAGGCTCTTTCGGCCTTAGACAGACTCCTGGATGCCTAAGCAACCGGTTGCAGTTTCCCGAAATCATTAGCTTGTTGCAATACACACCCGACGCCATATGACGATGCATCACATGCTTACATAGATCATACAACATAAGCAACTTGTTTGAGCATAACAATTTTCTCGCTTTTACAAAAATCCATTTTCTTGGCTTTTGCCCCAAACCCATTCATCCCCTTTTCATGCAGTGGTTCTAAGTATGCTGAAACCCGGTAAGAAATTACCAAAGTAATTCAGGAGTCCTAGAAATGACCACAGCTCCGTCACGTTCTGTGGCCTCGGTGCGATCTCGATTGCCTCCGTCTTCGCATTGGTGGGCCTGATGCCATCCGCCGCAATTCTCCTTCCCAGGAATTCCACTTCAGGCACCAGGAAAACGCACTTCGAGCATTTTAACCTGAGCCCCAGGCGGTTGAGTCGACTAAGAACCTCCTCCAGGTTCTGCAGATGCTCGACTGTGTTCCGACCTGTGACGAAGATGTCGTCCTGGAAGACCACGGTGTGCGGGACCGATTTCAGTAAACTTTCCATGTTTCTCTGGAATATCGGCGCTGCCAATCCGATTCCAAATGGGCACCTGTTATAAACAAAAAGATCTTTGTGCGTGTTGATGCAGGTGAGGGAAAATGATACCCTCTCTTTGCAGTCGGTCTAGCTCGATCTCTACCCTTTCTCTCAACTTGTATGGTACTGCTCTCACCTTGTGATGAATGGGTCGTGACCCTGGAATTAGATGGATCTGCAGTTTTGCTCCTTGGAATTTCCCGATGCCTGGTTCGAACAGCGAAGGAAATTTGTTTAAAACCTGGGCACATGAAGTGTCGTCAGCGAGCGATAGTGCTCGGACATCGTCCCAGTTCCAGTGTATCTTTCCCAGCCAGCTCCTGCCGAGCAGCGTGGGACCATCGCCCGGTACCACCCAGAGTGGTAGCTTGTGCACCGCTCCATTGTAGGAGACCTTTACGGTAGCACTGCCGATTATAGGAATCAGTTATTTTGTGTAAGTTCTTAGTTTCGTGCGAACTGGAGTTAAGACTGGCCTTGAGGCCTTGTTGCACCACAGCCTTTCGAAAGTCTTTTTTCCCATGATGCACTGGCTTGCACCCGTGTCCAGTTCCATTGACACTGGGAGTCCATTTAGTTCAGCATTCAGCATTATCGGGGGACAATTCGTGGTGAATGTGTGCACCCCATGTACCTCTGCCTCCTCGATCTGCGGCTCTGGTTCATCGTGATCCTCCGTGGATCTATCCTCCTCTGCAACATGATGGTTTGCAGGTTTAACATGCTTTGCAGTTCGCCTGCATACTCGTTGGAAGTCCCATTGTTCCACAGCCCTTGCAAATGTACTCTTTGAATCGGCATGAATGGAAACGATGATTCACCCCCGCAGTGCCAACAAGGTGTTAATCGCCTTGCATTCATCACCCTTGATGGTGGACTCTGAGACAGCTGCGGACATATAGCTGCAGGTATGTGCGACCTGCCCTGTATGTTACGATTCGAAAACA
Source organism: Pristiophorus japonicus (assembly GCF_044704955.1). Lineage (NCBI taxonomy): Eukaryota > Metazoa > Chordata > Chondrichthyes > Pristiophoridae > Pristiophorus > Pristiophorus japonicus. Next base: position 273,208,218 of record NC_091979.1, on the reverse strand, counting down.
ACATCACTTTGTTCACAGTACTTGTAGCAGCACTTGTGTGTTGTGAGATTTGCTTCATATTGTCACTGGTGGCAATGAACGCCTGGGCTCTCGCTATGGCCTTACTCAAGGTTGGGGTCTCTACAGTCAAAAGTTTGCGAAGTATGGTTTTGTGGCCAATGCCAAGTATGAAAAAGTCTTTGAGCATGTGCTCCAAATGTCCTTCCAATTCGCAATGTCCTACAAGGTGTCGTAGCTCGGCGACATAACTCACCACTTCCTGGGCTTCAGACCTTTTGTAGGTGTAGAACCGGTACCTCGCCATCAGAACACTTTCCTTCGGGTTCAAATGCTCTCGGACGAGTGTGCACAAATCATCGTCCGATTTCTCCATGGGTTTCAATTGAGTGAGTAGACTCTTCATGGGGCTGTACGTTGGTGCCCCACAAACGGTGACGAGGATCGCCCTTCGTTTGGCAGCGCTCTCTTCCCCATCTAGCTCATTGGCCACAAAGTATTGGTTAAGTCGCTTCACAAAAGTTTCCCAATCATCTCCCTCCAAGAATTTCTCCAGGATTCCCATGTTCTCTGCAACTTTGGGTTCGCTATCTGTATCTCGTCGCCAGTTGTTGTGTATGGAGAAAGAGTCAGACTGAACACTGTGAGTTCAAAGTAAAGTGTGACCTTAGTCTTTTATTGCAGGTCTCCAGAGTGTCTCTCCAACCTGTGAAGCCTCCTTAAATACCTGTGCTCCCAAGGGATTATGGGATCCCTTGGGACTCCAAGGGATGAGCACACTGGTGGCTGTACAGAGTAAATACAAGTATACATATATAACAGTTATAGTGTCTTATCAACTCCCAACTGTCCATCCTTTAGCCCTCCATTCACCATGATATTTCTGCAGCTACCGATCTGCTCAGTCACACCCTCTCCACCACCTTTGATGCCCTAGTCCCTGTTAAAACTCTCTCTCACCCAGGCTGTTCCCCTTGGTACAACCCTAATCTTCACTCCCTCAAGTCCATGGGACGCAGACTTGAATGGATATGGCGGACAACTGGTTTAGCCATTCACCGCCAGATCTGGCTGGACCACATAAAGCACCATCGGATCCTGCTCTTGTCTGCCAAAATCACTCACTATTCCAGAATAATTCTGGAATGTAAAGATAAACCCCGGCTTCTATTCTCCACTGCTCGCCAGCTTTATAAACCTCTCTCCCCAGTCTCCACCCTCACCTCCGACAATAAGTGTGAGGAGCTCATGGACTTCTTTATCTCTAATATTGAGACCATCCATTTGGCCACCTCTGCCTCTTCCCTTCCTTCCCCTAGCCCACCAGGCCAAGCTTCCTCTAAGGATCCTCCTGCCCTAGCCCTGACCACATCTCTTTTTCCCGTTTCTCTCCGATCTCCCCTCATGACCTTTCCGAGCTCATCCTGTCCATGAGACCCACTTCCTGCTCCCTTGACCCTATTCCCACTAAACTGCTGACCACCCAACTTCTTTTTCTGGCTCTCATGTTAGCTGACATTGTTAATGGTTCTCTCTCCTCAGGTACTGTTCCCCCTCTCCCTCAAATCTGCTATTACAAACCCACTCTTCAAAAAAACAACCCTTGACCCCTACTACTTGCAAACTACTTCCAACCTCCCTTTCCTCCTTGAACTTGTTGTTGCCTCCCAAATCCATGCCCATCTTTCCCGCAATTCCATATTTGAATCCCTCCAATCCAGTTTCTGCACCTGCCACAGTACCGAAACGGCTCTCATCAAAGTCACAAATTACATCCTTTGTGACTGTGACAAAGGTAAACTATCCCTCCTCATCCTTCTTGACTTGTCTGCAGCCTTTGACACAGTTGACCACTCTATCCTTCTCCAAAGCCTCTCCACCGTCGTCCAGCTGGGTGGGACTGCACTCGCCTGGTTCCATTCCTATCTATCTAATCTTAGCCAGAGAATCACCTGCAACGACTTCTCTTCCCACTCCCACATCGTTACTTCTGGTGTCCCCCAAGGATCTATCCTTGGCCCCCTCCTATTTCTCATCTATATGTTGCCCCTTGGTGACAGCATCCAAAAACACAGTGTCAGTTTCCACATATACAGTGACGACACCCAGCTTTACCTCACTACCACTTCTTCGACCCTTCCATGGTCTTTAAACTATCAGACTGCTTGTCCGACATCCAATTCTGGATGAGCAGAAATTTTCTCCAATTGAATATTGGGAAGATCAAAGCCATTGTTTTCAGTCCCCACCACAAACTCCATTCCCTAGCCATTGACTCCATCCCTCTCCCCAACTTGTGTCTGAGGTTGAACCACACTGTTTGCAACGTTGTTGTCATATTTGATCCTGAAATGAGCTTTCGACCACATATCCACAGCATAACTAAAACCGCCTATTTCCACCTCCGCAACTTCGCTCGTCTCCTCCCTCACCTCAGCTTATCTGCTGCTGAAGCCCTCATCCATGCCTTTGTTACCTCTACACTTGACTATTCCAACGCATTCCTGGCTGGCCTCCCACATTCTACCCGACATAAACTAGAGGTGATCTAAAACTCAGCAGCCCGTGTCCTAACTCGCACCAAGTCCCGCTCACCCATCCTCATCTTCATCATCATAGGCAGTCCTTCGGAATCGAGGAAGATTTGCTACCACTCCTGAAGTGAGTTCTTTGGTGGCTGAACAGTCCAATATGAGAGTCACAGACTCTGTCACAGGTGGAACAGATAGTAGTTGAGGGAAGGGGTGGGTGGGATTGATTCACCGCACGCTCTTTACGCTGTCTGCGCTTGATTTCTGCATGCTCTCGGTGTTGAGACTCGAGGTGCTCAGTGCTCTCTCGGATGCACTTCCTCCACTTAAGGCGGTCTTGGGCCAGGGACTCCCAGGTGTCAGTGGGGATGTTGCACTTTATCAGGGAGGCTTTGAGGGTATCCTTGTAGCGTTTCCGCTGCCACCTTTGGCTCGTTTGCCATGAAGGAGCTCCGAGTAGAGCACTTGCTTTGGGAGTCTCATGTCTGGCATCACACCTGTGCTCGCTGACCTACAATGGCTTCCAGTTAAGCAATGCCTCGATTTCAAAATTCCCATCCTATTTTCAAATCACTCCATTGCCTCGCCCCTCCCTATCTCTGTAATCTGCTGCAGCCCCACAACCCCCGAGATGTCTGCGCTCCTCTAATTTTGCCCTCTTGAGCATCCCTGATTATAATTGCTCAACCATTGGTGGCCGTGCCTTCTGATGCCTAGGCCCCAAGCTCTGGAACATCCTGCCTAAACCTCTCCACCTTGCTACCTCTCTTTCCTCTGTCAAGATGCTCCTTAAAACCTACCTCTTTGACCAAGCTTTTGGTCACCTGTGCTAATTTCTCCTTATGCGACTCGGTGTCAAATTTTTTATCTCATAATACTCCTGTGAAGTGCCTTGGGACGTTTCACTATGTTAAAGGTGCTATATAATACAAGTTGTTGTTGTTGTAAATGCTTTGTTTATTTCTGGGCAGAAACACCTGTGTTTACTCGTTAGTTTGCAACTCGCTGAGTGCAAGAACAAACATAAGTCAATAGCACCATGTTAATGTTGAATTACCTTTTGTGTACTTCGGTCTCTCTAATTCTCTCTAAGTGATGTGGGGATACAGTTTGTACAAAGCATTGACTGCAGTTTAAATAAAGCTAGTTGTTTTGCATGCAGTCTTGATCTACAACATTCTTGTTATATAGGAGCGTATTATAATAGTGCTCCCACATTATACCGGCCATCGTGTATATCGGGCAAATCGCATTCACACGAATGCTCTCCCTATAAGCATTGAGGACAGTTCTACACAATAGGTAGGACAGTGACATTCAGTCTGATAGTATACACAGTGGCTTGGGTTTACTAATTGTAACAGTGAAGATAGCCATTTATTTCAATGTGTCATCATTAACATTACGATTGGAAAACCTAGGCTAATGTACCTGATTCAGATCATTATCATTTGTGCTGAATGTGCCTATCGATTGGATTTTATCATGCTCAGTGTTGAAATTTTATTTTAATGGCTCCATGAGACTATCTGCCTTCCCATCTTATAAATGCACTGGAAAGGATTTAGAGATAAATATGATTCCAGAGTTTAGGAAACTAAGTTATGAAGAAACATTTGAAGTAAGATATCAACAGATGTTAGTGGTGGGGGAGAGGAAGCATTTTGTAGACTAATCATACATTGGGCTAATTTTCCTCTCAATCTTCTCTGCCTGAGTCCAAGTTGGACAGAGCACACCAACAGTACACTTTGTGATTAATACTGTCCTTTCTGTGCCAGGACTGAGAGTTCTAGATGCATTTTTTGCTTGTAAATTTATTAGAGGAAGTGACACTGACAGATAACATACACAATGATGCAAGGCTGTGGCGGATCTCACGTTACAGTTGCTGGGCTCAGTTGGCAGTTGATTTCCTGGAACTTCCTAACTTGCATTACAATGGTCTCACAATTATACTCTCGGGTAAAGGTCACTGCATCATACCTCTTCCATGACCTTACTCTAGTTTTACATCAACTTAAAGCAGCTCAGTGTTCCAAAGAGGTGTTGACTTCTATGGTATTAGCAGGTGAAAGTTTCACGGTCTTACCCATCTGTAATAATGGTGGCCAAAAGGCAATAATACATACAAGCTCATCTACTAGATCCTGAAGCTGCACAAAGAGCAGGAAACTCTCCTTACCACTCCAGCTGCACCAGCCATAGAGGATCTTGAGTGTGTAGGCTAGTTTTGCATGTGTTCCAAAATGCTGTTGCCAGCAAATTCTGGAAAATCTGTCTGTTTATGACAAAATGGAGTCTTTACCATAAAATGGATTCGTTAATGCAAACTTTCCTGCTAGCATTTCTAACACACCATGCGTGAAGGGACCTGAATCCATTCCTATTTTCAGGTCCAGGTCATTACCATTGCTGTGAAGTTCCCCAGCGCAGGAATGCCCCTTAGAAGGGACTTGTGCCCAAAAGCCGGGGAGAAACATGCAGGGGAGAGATCTTAGAGGCCTGCAGCAGCAATAATGGGCACTGCCCTCAGGGCCTATAGACTGTGGGCTGACTCTCAAAAAATGCTTTTCCGTAGTCCCCTCTGTGGGAGTACGTATTCACACCAATATTAGTTTAGGGACCACTGATCACAAAAATCAATGTTCCCATCTTCAAAAAGCGAGCATTTTGCAGAATCAAGGGTATCTGTTTCCTCAGCCCTAGCAGTCTCGGGAACTTTGGCTCCAGGATCCATGCTGGTGTCCATGTCTGTGTCAGTCTCACTTGTGCTTGTTTCTGAAAGCAAATCTCTGACTGCCTCCTCAACAATTTCTTCTGTTGCAAGATCTTTTACAAAAACAAGATCATTCTCATTACTATGTGTTGATCTGACAAATTTCAGGAAAGAATAAGATTTCTGCATTCTACATTTAAGATTATACATTTAATAAGAAGAAGCATCGATACCCTCTTTCTCAAAAATGCATTTCTTAAACAAACTGTTCAGCTTTGTCAATCTCAGAACTTCATGGTTCTTTACAATCCTGCCCTTTATCACTGTGTCACAGAAGTGCCTATATCCTGTCCGGTAGAGGATGCCTTCTACAGGGTCACCCTGCTCGTTTCTGGTCAGAAATCTGGTGTAGCTCTGGTAACAGCTCAGATGATACCTTGCTTCAAGCGCAACAAGATCTTGTCCACGGATATGGAATAGGATTGCCTCATGTTTGAAGGTTTCTGCTGAAAGGAGCAGCTTACCTGCAGTTTTAGTCTCACATTGTACCAGCCTCTCTTTCCATCTCTTTCAACTGTGTCTCTCCACAATGTTCTTGTCCTTCTTGCAGAGAAGGCACAGCACTGGAAGAAGGTGGGAAGCCCTCGCAGGTATAAACTTGGGGTCTGTCGTCTTTGAGCGAAGCCGTCGAACCTTGGTGGCGGCTTCACTCCTCTCCTCTTCTTTCTGTACTGTTTCTGCAATGGCTGCTTCAGCTGCACAGAAATAAAAAGACAAGAAAAAAATGAAACCAGAAAAGAATAAGGAAGAGAAAGAGAGTAAAAGAGGGAAAAGGGAAACAAACCGAGAAAAAAAGAAAGGTAAATGAATGTGATAGACATTTGACATGTTTTAATTCCATTCTTCTCAGTATTGATATGTGATAAATATATACAAATAAATATATAAATGTACTCACATTCATAGTTCTGATTTTCCCTTTTTTGCTTCTTCTTGGCTCTGTCGACCTTGGATTTATTAGTGAAACGCATGTAGCACTGCCGATGATATCCAATCGAATTTGCGATTGTTGCGGGTCTTTCTGGTGCAATAACTGCTTCCATCAGCCTTTCAGGTACTGCAATCCAGACTATAACAACTCGCGGAAACAACATTCTCCTCATCTCCCCTTTGATTCTTTTGCCAATGATCTTAAAAATAATTCTTTTATTTTAGAATCAAACAATTTAAAAGTCCGAAAGAAATGTGATGGTTCTGGGTAAAGAAAATTAAAAATAACTATACAGGACAGAATAATGGGCTCAAGTTTCAGCTCAAGTTGCTCCAAATTTTTTGGAGCAATTAGTTTGGTATGGAGTATTTTAGAAATCGCAATTCTCGGCATTTAGTTTGCTCCAGTTCTAGTGAGTTAGAATAGTTTCATTTTAGTACAGTTTTTTTTTCAAAAGGGGGCGTTACCAGCCACTTACGCCTGTTTTGCAAGTTTAGGCAGCAAAAAGTTACTCCAAACTAACTTAGAACGGAGTAAGTGTTGATTTTTTACACTCAGAAAAACTTTACCTACACTTTATAAATTAGGTGTAGGTAGCGAGAGATTGTGGGGGGAAGGGAAGTTAGAGGATTTTACAAAGCATTAAACACTTCACTTTTACCAATAAAGAGCCATCAGTAATAATAAATGATAAATAAATCAATCAATCAATAAATCAACCAATAAATCAATCAATCAAAAGAATAAATAAAATAAAAAAAATAATAAAAAATCAATCAATAGATAAACTCACCTACTGCAGCACCGGGAGCCCTCCAACAGTCTGCTGAAGAGCTGCTCGGGCGGGGCCCTCCCCCAGGAGATGCCGGTCGGGCAACCCCGCCGCCAACGAGGACTTCGGGCAGGGCCCGCCCCCAGCGAGATGCCGGGCGGGCGGGCCCCGCCGCCGATGAGGAGTTCGGGCGGGGCCCACCCCCAGAAGAAGCCAGGTGGGCCCGGCGCGGAAGAGGTAGAGCAGTCAGGCCACCCTGCCAGGGAAAGGCCAGAGATAGGGTCGTCGCCCAGAGACAGGACACTGGGAGGGCCAGGAGCTACTGCGCATGCGTGCAGCCTCCACTGCGCACGCGCGCAACTGCCGGCACTCTTTTTGGCGCAATGATGTAGCTCTGTCCCCAGCAGCTCTGCCCCCAGCAGCTACTGCTGCACCATGCCGAGCTGGAGATGGCCCGACATATATCCGAGAATCGCGAGGTAAGTATTCGTCGCAATTTCTGTTCCACAAATTAGGCGCGCCTCTCCAATGTGCGCCGTTCTAGCGGGGGTCCAAAACTTGAGCCCAATAAAGCAACTTTCTTCAGAGAAAGTAACTTGAATTTCCATGTGAAAATCTTCATTAGTACAATTGAGCTTCTGTGTAAATTAGACCTGTCTGCAGGTCTTCACCACTGTCTTTTGAAGTTACTTTGATATTAAGTAGACTGTAACTCTTGTGAAATATTCATCTGTAAAATTCTACTAATTAAAAAAATCTGTCAGTCGTATCACATTTAAGTTGAGCTATTGGTCTGGCTTCAATGAAAATTCTAATTTACTGTAATTACATTCCAACATTTTTTTAAGTTTCCTGGCTGTTTTAATATAGACTTATTCCAACCTACATTCAGAAAAGTCAAGATTAAAAACAGTGAGAATTGAATGAAAGGACAAAGCACTCAATAACCTTTATTTTGAAATGTTACAGTGCAGAGACTACTTTTAATTTTAAGCTGGTCCATAAAAATTACAAACTCCACTGTCCCACACAGGAATGTTAAATTTAGAGATTAAAATAATGCATTTCAGCACAATCCATTCTGTTTTTCATTTTTGCCTCTAAGTTCAAGAATCCAGACTCTGCAGTCGCTCACAGTGACATTTTCAGGAAGTTCCTCTGTGTTGGAAGTACCTTATTGAGATTCCTTCTTACATTGTGGAATTGCAAGGAGTCAACTAACTAATCCAAATGTCTTCCACCCTATAATCTACGTAGACTTGTATTTACTCTGTACAGCCACCAGAGGGCTCATCCCCTGGATCCCAAGGGATCCCAAAATCCTTTGGGAGCACAGGTATTTAAGGAGGCCTCACAGGTTGGAGAGGTACTCTGGAGACCTGCAATAAAAGACTAAGGTCACACTTTACTTTGAGCTCACAGTGCTCAGTCTGACTCTTTCTCCACACATAACAACTGGCGATGAGATACAGATAGCAAACCCAAAGATGCAGAGAACAGTGGGCATCCTGGAGAAATTCATGGAGGGAGAGATTGGGAAACTTTTGTGGAGCGACTCGACCAATATTTCGTAGCCAACGAGCTAGATGGGGAAGAGAACACTGCCAAACGAAGGGCGATCCTCATCACCGTCTGTGGGGCACCAACGTATGGCCTCATGAAGAATCTGCTTAACTCCAGCGAAACCCACAGAGAAGTCGTACGATGATTTGTGCACACTGGTCCGAGAGCATTTGACCCCGAAGGAAAGCGTTCTGATGGTGAGGTACCGGTTCTACACCTACAAAAGGTCTGAAGGCCAGGAGGTGGCGAGTTATGTCACCGAGCTAAGACGCTTTGCTGGACATTGCGAATTTTAAGGACATCTGGAGCACATCCTCAGAGACTTTTTCGTACTTGGCATTGGCCACAAAACCATACTTCGCAAACTTTTGACTGTAGAGACCCCAACCTTGAATAAGACTATAGTGATAGCCCAGGCGTTCATTGCCACCAATGACAATACTAAGCAAATCTCTCAGCACATAAGTGCTGCTACAAGTACTGTGAACAAAGTGATGTTGTTTTCAAATCGCAACGTACAGGGCAGGTCACACATACCTGCAGCTATACGTCCGCAGATGTCTCAGAGTCCACTGTCAAGGGTGATGAATGCAAGGCGATTAACACCTTGTTGGCGCTGCGGGGATGATCGTCGTTTCCATTCATGCCGATTCAAAGGGTACATTTGCAAGGGCTGTGGAACAATCGGACACCTCCAACATATGTGCAGGTGAGCTGCAAATCCTGTTAAACCTGCAAACCACCATGTTGCAGAGGAGAACAGATCCACGGAGGATCACAATGAACCAGAGCCTCAGACCGAAGAGGCAGAGGTACATGGGGTGCACACATTCACCACGAATTGTCCCCCGATAATGGTGGTTTGCAGGTTTAACAGGATTTGCAGCTCACCTGCACATATGTTGGAGGTGTCCGATTGTTCCACAGCCCTTGCAAATGTACCCTTTGAATCGGCATGAATGGAAACGACGATCATCCCCGCAGCGCCAACAAGGTGTTAATCGCCTTGCATTCATCACCCTTGACAGTGGACTCTGAGACATCTGCGGACGTATAGCTGCAGGGACTAAATGGACTCCCGGTGTCAATGGAGCTGGAAACGGGCGCAAGCCAGTCCACCATGGGCAAAAAGACTTTCGAGAAACTGTGGCGCAGCAAGGCCTCAAGGCCAGCCTTAACTCCAATTCACACGAAACTAAGAACTTATATAAAGGAACTGATTTCTGTAATCGGCAGTGCTACCGTAAAGATCTCCTACGATGGAGCGGTACACAAGCTGCCACTCTGGATGGTACTGGGCGATGGTCCCATGCTGCTCGGCAGGAGCTGGCTGGGAAAGATATGCTGGAACTGGGATGACGTCCGAGCGCTATCGCCCGCTGATGACACTTCATGTGCCCAGGTCTTAAACAAGTTCCCGTCACTGTTCGAACCAGGCATTGGGAAATTGTAAGGAGCAAAAGTGTGGATCCACCTAATTCTGGGGGCGCGACCCATCCATCACAAGGCGAGAGTAGTATCGTCCATGATGAGAGAGAGGGTGGAGATCGAGCTAGACCGGCTGCAACGAGAGGGCAACATCTCACCGATCGAGTTTAACGATTGGGCCAGTCCTATTGTCCCAGTCCTCGAGGAAGACGGCACCGTCAGAATCTGTGGCGATTACAAAGTAACTGTCAATTTTCTCTCCCTGCAGGACCAATACCCACTACCAAAAGCCAACGACCTCTTTGCAATGCTTGTGGGAGGAAAGACATTCACGAAGCTGGATTTGACTTCAGCCTATATGACGCAGGAACTGGAGGAATCATCGAAGGGCCTCACCTGCATCAACATGCACAAAGGTCTTTTCATTTATAACAGATGCCCGTTTGGAATTCGATCAGCGGCGGCGATATTCCAGAGAAACATGGAAAGCTTACTGAAGTCGGTCCCGTGCACCATGGTCTTCCAGGATGACATCTTGGTTACAGGTCGGGACACAGTCGAGCATCTGCAGAACCTGGAGGAGGTTCTTAGTCGCCTCAACCGCGTGGGGCTCAGGTTAAAACACTCGAAGTGTGTTTTCCTGTCGCCTGAAGTGGAGTTCCTGAGGAGGAGGATCGCGGTGGATGGCATCAGGCCCACCGATTCGAAGACGGAGGCAATCGAGAACGCACTGAGGCCACAGAACGTGACGGAGCTGCAGTTGTTTCTCGGACTCCTGATCGACTTTGGTAACTTCTTACCGGTCTGAGCACACTGTTAGTACCATTGCATGTCTTACTGCATAAAGGGGATGAATGGGTTTGGGGCAAAAGCTAAGAAAATGCCTTTGTAAAAGCTGGAAAATTGTTATGCTCAAACAAATTGCTTGTGTTGTATGATCCGTGTACGCGTTTGGTACTAGCATGTGATGCGTCGTCACATGGCGTCAGATGTGTATTCCAACAAGCTAATGATTTTGGGAAATTGCAACCGGTTGCTTATGCATCCAGGAGCCTGTCTAAGGCTGCAAGACCCTACAGCATGATTGAAAAAAAAGCATTAGCGTGTGTTTATGGGGTAAAGAAAATGCATCAATATCTGTTTGGGCTAAAATTCGAATTGGAAACGTACCATAAGCCACTCATGTCCCTGTTTTCCGAGAGTAAAGGGATAAATACCAATGCATCGGTCCGCATCCAGAGATGGGCGCTCACGTTGTCTGCATACAACTATGCCATCCGCCACAGGCGAGGCACAGAAAAGTGCGCGATGCTCTCAGTAGGCTGCCATTGCCCACCACGGGGGTGGAAATGGTGCAGCCCGCAGATTTAGCCAAGGTTATGGAAGCATTTGAGAGTGAGCAATCACCCGTCACTGCCCGGCAAATCAAAACCTGGACAAGCCAGGACCCCTTATTGTCCCTAGTCAAAAACTGTGCTTCACGGGAGCTGGACCAGTGTCCCAGTGGAAATGCAGGAAGAGATAAAGCCGTTCCAGCGACGCAAAGATGAAATGTCTATACAGGCAGACTGCCTTCTGTGGAGCAATCGAGTAGTGATTCCCAAGAAGGGCAGCAACACTTTCATCAGTGACCTCCACAGTATCCACCCAGGCATCGTAATGATGAAAGCGATTAGCCAGATCCCACGTGTGGTGGCCCGGTATTGATGCGGACTTGGTGTCCTGCGTTCACAGATGTAATACATGTTCACAGTTAAGTAATGTACCCAGGGAGGCGCCGCTAAGTTTATGGGTTTTGCCCCTCCAAACCGTGGTCTAGAGTACACGTTGACTATGCAGGCCCGTTCTTGGGTAAAATGTTCCTTGTGGTTGTAGATGCGTACTCCAAGTGAATTGAATGTGAGATAATGTCGGCTAGCACATCCGCTTCCACTACTGAAAGCCTGCAGGCCATGTTTGCCACACACGGCCTATCCGATGTCCTGGTGAGCGATGATGGGCCATGTTTTATCAGTGCTGAGTTCAAAGAATTCATGTCCCGCAATGGGATCAAACATGTCACATCAGCCCCGTTTAAACCAGCATCCAATGGTCAAGCAGAGAGAGCAGCGCAAACCATCAAGCAGGGCTTGAAGAGGGTAACGGAAGGCTCACTGCAGACTCGCCTTTCCCGAGTCCTGCTTAGCTACCGCACAAGACCCCACTCGCTCACTGGGATCCCAACTGCTGAACTGAAAAGAGCACTTAAGACAAGGCTCTCGTTAGTTCACCCCGATCTACATGAACAGGTAGAGAGCAGGCAGCTTCAACAAAGTACATACCATGATAGCGCCAATGTGTCACATGAGATTGAAATCAATGATCCTGTATTTGTATTGAATTATGGACAAGGTCCCAAGTGGCTTCCCGGCACTGTCGTGGCCAAAGAGGGGAGCAGGGTGTTTTGGGTCAGACTTTCAAATGGACTCATTCACCGGAAACACTTGGACCAAATCAAACTCAGATTCACGGACTATCCTGAGCAACCCACTTTGGACCCTACCTTCTTTGACCCCCCAACATACACACCAGTGACAACCGGCACTGCGGTTGGCCACGAAGCAGTACCCATCATCCACAGCAGCCCAGCAGGACCCACCACCAGGCAGCCCATCAAGGCTAGCTGCACAGCAGCCCAGCGAGAGCCCAACAAACGATTCACCAATACCAGCTTTCACACCGAGGCGATCAACCAGGGCAAGAAGGGCCCCAGATCGACTCACGTTGTAAATAGTTACAATGTTGACTTTGAGGGGGAGTGTTGTTATATATGTAAACTTGTATTTACTCTGTACAGCCACCAGAAGGCTCATCCACTAGAGTCCCAAGGGATCCCATAATCCTTTGCGAGCACAGGTATTTAAGGAGGCCTCACAGGTTGGAGAGGCACTCTGGAGACCTGCAATAAAAGACTACGGTCACACTTTACTTTGAGCTCACAGTGTTCAGTCTGACTTTTTCTCCATACATAACACACCATATCACAGACCTTCCCTTTTATTCTTTCCCCCCCTCCCCCTTTCAGTGCTCCTTAAGAATCTGTTCTTTTTGAACTTTCGCCAGTTCTGACGAAGGGTCATCGACCTGAAACGTTAACTGTTTCTCTCCACCGATGCTTCCTGACCCCTTGAGATTTCCAGCATTTTCTGTTTTAATCCAATCATAATATTTGTATAATTCAGTCCACTATGTAAGGATGTTTGCTGTGGAATTGGAACACTCCCTGTTGGCAGTGAATATTCCAACCATCTCTCTGCTCATTAGGGGTCTCTCCTAATGACTGAATAAGTATTCCGGATTGGGCAGGTTGGGCATTGTAATGATTAATTCAAGTGTCTTTACCGCTGCTCTCTACCACGCGTTTCTGCCAATTACAGAATTGTGCATATCAGAGGGAAGCAACGTTATTAAATCCATGTAAAGACTCCTTAAAATACTTGTTGAACATTTTGGGGGAGAAGTTAAACCTCATTGTCCCAATTTTCTGGGTGCAAAACAGGGGCACAGAGGTCCAATTTAGAGTGCCAATCTGCCACACTCGAGAATCATCGGAAACACGTCCAACGTCATATTGGGTTAGGTGCTGTAGAGGTGTCCCTGGCAGCCACCTAAAAAAGGCATTAATCCTCTTGAAAATGCTACTAAGGGCCCAAAACCTGTTTTAGGACCCACCCTGGAAATTCCTTCGCTCTGAGCGACGGGCCAACACAAAAAAGGTAAGTTTTTAAAAATACTTACCTTGATGAGGAGCCGGGAAGAGCAGGCATGTTTGCTCCAGCTACTTAGCACCACTGCGCACTGCTGCTGGCCCATGTTCGCCCCTCCTCTTGTTCTCCTTCCCCTCCCCCATCCCCAGGACTTACCTTCGGGCCATTGCTGGCAATGCGAGTGGCCTGAAACTGAAGGGGACCAGGGTGGCAAGCTGCCTCTGGAGATGTAACGGGCTCCAGCAGCTTACCCAAACTATTAAAATGAGGCCCGATGACCAATTTCGGGTGGTCCTCAAGCCAAGCTTCCTCTGGTGCGTGCAATATGAGCGCTACTCGATTTGCACCCCAAAACAGGCATGAAACAATTTAGTTCCCCAATTTTTCCCTCAGACATCCAAATAAAAAATACAATTCATAACCTATCGTGCAAAGCCACAAAAAATTGCAAAAAATATTTAACTTACTCATAAGATCAGCAAATTGCTCAGAAATATGTCTTATCAACTGATAGGCTTACCTTTTATTAGAGCTTATAGAATCATAAAATTTACGACACAGAAGAAGGCCATTCGGCCCATCGTGTCTGTGCCGCCATGGCTCAAGGATCTGATCCACTGTGACCTGCAATGACCTAGTGCTGCATTTCCCCCTTCCCCGAGTGTTTCTGTCCCAACTATTTGCTGTACCACCACACCTGTACTCAGCCCTCAGCAGTCCATTCCTGCCCATCAGCTCTACCTTCTCCACGATCACAGGCCATCAGCCTGGTTCCTGGCCTGAAGCCAGTTTTAGTGTAAAATGCTTTTTAATACTGACTTTGACAACTGTACTTGCATAAAGTTGGCACATACCATATTAGTAGAGTTGCCAACCTCCGAGGATTATCCTTGGAGTCTCGAGGAATTAACGATTAATCTTCTGGATAGTGCCGTGAGCAAAGCAGGCGATAAATTATAAGGGCATTGAAAAAATTGTGTGTTTTTTCTTTTCTTTGAATAGTTTTGTTCATTAGTTATAAAAACATAGGACAAATTGGAAAAGGTTGTTTGGCTGGCTGGGGCAGCTGCAGCAGGGAGATCTTTGGATGAAACCTCCAGGAATACCTCTAACCAAAGTTGGCAATGCTAAGTAGTAAAGAGCACTCTGTACTAAATGAACAAAATTGCTGAATTGAATCCCCAAAACATTTAGGCATAATACCATGCAATAAAAATGCAGTTTAACTTATTCAGTCACTGTAAATCAATATATCTGATACTGCTTGTTATGGTTTTAAAAAACAGCATATTTTCAGACCACCAGGAGCAACAACACAGAGGATCATTTGCGAGTAGTATATTAAAAATGGTACCTGTATGTACACTTAACTGTCACACGTTAGATGTCACACTTTGTTGGTTGGCTCAAATTTCCAATTCCTTCAATAGAAACAAATTAGAACTTTGTAACCACAAGAAATGCCCCAAAAAACACCAATTAAAAAACAACTTTGCCATTTTCCTTTCTCACAAAATCACAATTTCAGACTCAAGTTAAGTTTACATAATAAAAACATAAAAGTGACATGTTGCACAATAGTATTGAGCCATACAGGACAGTAAGCTTCAACATCTCTCAGTAGTCATAGCCTTGTGTTGGTGGTAACACTCTCACCTCTGGGTTGGAAAGTTGTAGGTTCAAGCCTGACTCCAGTGACTTGAGCATGTAATTCAGGCTGACATTTCAGTGGAAGACTCGAGGAGCACTGTTGGAGGTGTCATTTCAGATGAGATGCTAAACCAAGGCACATAGATGCATTTAAGGGGTGGTTAGATAAGCATACGATGGAGAACGGAATAGAGGTTTATGCTGATAGAGTTAGATGAGGAAAGATGGGAGGAGGCTCGAGTGGAACATAAACGCCGGCATGGACTGGTTGGGCTGATTAGCCTGTTTCAGTACTGCATTAAACGGAAATATATATAATTAAACTTATCTCTTACATTGTTTTTTTGTGTTTTGAATCTTTAAGCTGAAAAGTCTATTAACTATCACTAGAGTCTGAGCATGTGCACTGTAAAGAATCATCCAGAATGCACTGGTGTTAGTCTGAAGAGAATCTCGACATCAACTGAAACAGAAAACATTAAGCAGACTTTGTTTCATGAAATGACTGCAAAACAATCTAAAGAATGATGTTTGGAACATTTTTTGAGGTAACCTATTATAGAGAGGCTGCATTCATAATTAACAAAGACCGAGAATTGTGAGGTAAATGTATTTAGTAGAAATACCACTACTAACACCAAAAACATTAGAAAAATGACACTATTATGAAAAAGTGAATAAACTCAACCATAAATTTGGTTAACTAATGTTTGTTAAATGCTTGTTAAATTGAGTACACCAGGACAAACTACATAACCTAGCGACTAGATAACAATCACTGGAGATCTAATGGGCTAGGTCTGTGTATGATAGAGAGAGAGAGATCCCTGGCAAGAGTTGTCATTTTTATGCTGCTCCTGTGGAAAAACAACACGCCGAGTATATTTTTACCAAACCACCAAGTTTATATGTAACAAATGATGGCAAAAAGATTTTAAAATGTAACAAAAAGGACATGTGACAGAGTAAAATGATTCAATTCTTTTGTGCCTTTTAATAAATACATTGATTAAAGATTTTACTTGACTGCCTCAAGTCTGTTCCAAAAGCCTGGGATTGACTACATATTTTACCTCGCAATAGTTGGAGAGAGTTTGCAACCACATCTGTGTATTCGAAGCACATGAAGCATGCAGAATTTACTTGCGTGCAATCTGTGCCTCGACGTGTGTTTGTGCATAATGGTGTCCTGCTGTGAAGATTTCAAAGTTGCTTTGCTTTTTCCCAAATGATTTGGAAAAAAACTTGAGCTTGAAATCTCAAAGCTTTATTTTAGACAAGTCTGACATTAATTTAAATGTATTAATAAGTGTGGTATTCTGAGGTGTATTACTCATAGACAGGCAATTAGTTGACAATTAGTACGGAAAACAAAAAAGGAGTCGATTTTAAACCACCACCCCTCCCAGCCCAGCGGGAAGTCCTTTAAAATGGACCATTAAGTTTTACCATCCTGTTGGTTTTGTTTTCTTTCAGGACAACGTTTTACTTGGAGCTGGTGTACTTGGTCGCCGCCTTTGTCCCTTCTGACACGGCATGCTTGGCCAGCTCCCCGGGCAGCAGCAGGAGCATGGTGGTCTGGATCTCCCGGGAGCTGATGGTGCGGCGCTTGTTGTAATGGGCCAGGTGGGAAACCTCACCCGCGATGCGCTCGAAAAGATCGTTCACAAACGAGTTCATTTACCATCCTGTTACTGCTGGAATCCCGTTGGCCACCTTTTTAGCTGCTCGCTACAGTTAGGTGGCTGAGGCGGTGGCCTCATAAAATTATGCAAATGAAGATCCTATTATAGAAACATAGAAACATAAAAATTTACAGTGCAGAAGAAGACCATTTTGGCCCATCGTGTCCACGCCAGCCGACAAAGAGCCGCACGGCCCTTGGCCAGCAGCCCTAAAGGTTACATATAAAGCTATTAACAATGACAGAAAGACAAAGAGCACGCAGCCCAACCAGTCTGCCTCACACAACTGCGACACCCCTTATATTGAAACTCCACCCCAACCGGAGCCATGTGATCTCCTGGGTGAGGCAAAAACCAGATTAAAAACCCAGGCCAATTTAGGGAGAAAACAATCTGGGAAAATTCCTCTCCAACCCATCCAGGCGATCGAAACTAGTCCAGGAGATCACCCTGGCCGTATTCTATTCCCTGCAGTACTTAACATTATATCTGCGCCATCCAACAAAAGGTCATCCAGTCTAATCCCATTTACCAACTCTAGGTCCGTAACCCTGCAGGTTATTGCACTTTAAGTGCCCATCCAATCATATCTTAAAAGTAGTGAGGGTTTCTACATCCATCACTCTTCCAGGCAACGAGTTCCAGATCCCCACAACCCTCTATGTAAAGAAGCACCCCCTCAAATCCCCTCTAAACCTTCCACCAACTACCTTAAAACTATGCCCCCTCATTATAGACCCCTCCACCAATGGAAATAGACCCTTACTATCCACTATGTCCAGGTCCCTCAATATTTTGTACACCTCAATGAGGTCTCCTCTCAACCTCTTCTGTTCCAATGAGAACAAACACAGCCTATCCAATCTGTCCTCATGACTAAGATTCTCCATTCCAGGCAGCACCCTAGTAAATCTCTTCTGCACCCTCTCTAGTGCAATCACGTCCTTCCTATAATACAGCGACTAGAACTGCACGCAGTACTCCAGCTGTGGCCTAACCAGAATTTTATACAATTAAAGCATAACCTCCCTGCTCTTATATTCTATGCCTCGGCCAATAAAGGCCAAAATATGCCTTCTTAACCACCTTATCCACCTGGCCTGCTACTTTCAGGGATCTGTGGACAAGCACTCCAAGGTCCCTTTATTCAACTACACTATTAAGTGGCCTACCACCTAATGTGTATACCCTTTCCTTATTAGCCCTCCCAAAGTGCATCACCTCACACTTCTCTGAATTAAATTCCATTTGCCCACCTGACCAGTAGATTGATATCCTCCTGCAGCCCATGACTTTCCTCTTCATTATCAACCACACAGCCAATTTTAGTGTCGCCTGCAAACTTCTTAATCATACTCCCTATATTCAAATCTAAATCATTGATATATACCACAAAAAGCAAGGGACCCAGTACGGAGCCCTGCGGAACCACACTGGAAACATCCTTCCAGTCACAAAAACATCCATTAATCATTACCCTTTGCTTCCTATCTCCAAGCCAATTTTGGATCCAACTTGCCACTTTGCCCTGTATCCCACGGGCTTTAACCTTCATGACCAGTCTACCATGTGGGACCCTATCAAAAGCCTTGCTAAAGTCCATATATACTATATCGTACGCACTACCCTCATTGACCCTCTTGGTTACCTCCTCAAAAAATTCAATCAGGTTAGTCAGACACGATCTTCCCTTAACAAATCCGTGTTGACTGTCCCTAATTAATCCTTGCCTTTCCAAATGCAGATTTATCCTGTCTTTCAGGATATGTCAATGGGATTATATTTTAGTCCGGGTCTGAGTGGGGAAGCTGCAGCAGCTTTCCTGCCAGGTGAAAGCTGGTTGGCAGCTTTCAGGAAGGACAAAGAGCCCCCAGCGCCCCCCCCCCCCCCCACCCTGCCACCCCCACCTCCACCAAGGTAACTGAAAAACTTTCTTTTGTTGGAGGCCTGAGGCCTAAGGGAGGAAAGAGGGGATGGGGAGGGGAGGGTGGGGGGGGGGATTGAGCAGTGGTGGCATCCCAGCTGTTGGAATCCAGATCTAGGGAAAAGTGTAACATATTAATTATGTTAACAGTTTTCCTCGTGGGCCAGGAGAAGCAGGAGTGCAAGGCAAATCGTGCCCTCCCCTGCCCTGGACTTTGCCCATATTCTCCAAGGCAGCCATTTTCTGTGTGCGCTTATCTCAGGTCTTCAATATGTAATTACGCAAAATAAATAACAAAAGAGAAGGAAATGGGTTAGAGAACCAATAGATAGAGAGAGGAAAAGAAACCACAAGAAGAGAAATAGCAAGGGAAGGAAACAAAGCTGAGGAGTAAGAAGCAATATAACAGTAAACAGTGAAACCTAATATAAATTACTGGAACAAAAGGTGAACAGACAAAGCAACGTATGGAACCAGTTTATTTGGTTCGATATTTAGTGCATTGGCACATGTGCACAGAAGAATATTTAAAATATAAAAAGGACTATTTTTTTCAGATATAGCCTAAGGAAAACAATAACATTTGGGAAGTAAAAAATAACTCTGTTATTACCATTATAATAGAAGGTATAATGGGCCATTATACATCCATGCTGACTGTAACTTATTAAGCTATTTTTATACAGCTACTCCTCCAATCTACTCCTTAGTATAGTTTCCATTAGTTTACTTGATATTGATGCAAGGCTAACGGCCCAAGTCTGATTTTTCTCCCTTTGTAAATATTGGCACTATGTTTATTTGCTCCCAATTCTACAGAACTGCCAATGTCTTATAAATCTTTCATTATTGTAGCCAGAAAATCCACTCTCTAGTTTCCTTCAGTACCCAAGGATAATGCTATCTGGCCCACAGCATTTGGCATTCTTCAGTCCTTTTAACTTCTAAGTGCCTCCATATTGATTTCAAAATATTCTATGTTATTTCTTGAACCGCAATATTTGGATAGCGAACCAGTATTTTCCTCCCTAGTGAAGACATCTGGAAATAACTATCAAGTTTTAACTTCATTTTTAATTATTGCACCACTGGGCAGGACCGGAACCAATGTCTGAGAGGGAGTGTTTGCTAGTGCTGTTGGGGAGGGGTTAAACTAATATGGCAGGGGGATGGGAACCTATGCAGGGAGACAGAGGGAAGTAGAATGGGGGCAGAAGCAAAATATAGAAAGAAGAAAAGTAAAAGTGGAGGGCAAAGAAACCCAAGGCAAAAAGCAAAAAGGGCCACATTATAGCAAAATCCTAAAGGAGCAAAGGGTGTTAAAAAGACAAGCCTGAAGGCTCTGTGCCTCAATGCGAGGAGTATTAAGGATAAGGTGGACTAATTAACTGCGCAGATAGCAGTAAATGGATATGATATAATTGGATTCATGGAGACATGCCTCCAGGGTGACCAAGGCTGGGAACTCAACATCCAGGGGTATTCAACATTTAGGAAGGATAGACAGAAAGGAAAAGGAGGTGGGGTGGTGTTGCTGGTTAAAGAGAAAATTAATGCAATAGTAAGGAGGGACATTAGCTTGGATGATGTGGAATCGGTATGGGTGGAGCTACGGAATACTAAAGGGCAGAAACCACGAGTGGGAGTTGTGTACAGACCACCAAACAGTAGTAATGAGGATGGGGACAGCATTAAACAAGAAATTAGGGATGAGTGCAATAAAGGTACAGCAGTTATCATGGGCGACTTTAATCTACATATTGACTGGGCTAACCAAATTGGTAGCAATGCAGTGGAGGAGGATTTTCTGGAGTGTATTAGGGATGGTTTTCTAGACCAATATGTCGAGGAGCCAACTAGAGGGCTGGCCATCCTAGACTGGGTGATGTGTAATGAGAAAGGACTAATTAATAATCTTGTTGTGCGAGGTCCCTTGGGGAAGAGTGACCATAATATGGTAGAATTCGTTATTAAGATGGAGAGTGACACAGTTAATTCAGAGACTAGGGTCCTGAACTTAAGGAAAGGTAAGTTCGATGGTATGAGAAGTAAATTGGCTAGAATAGACTGGCGAGTGATACTTAAAGGGTTGATGGTGGATAGGCAATGGCAAACATTTAAAGATCACATGGATGAACTTCAACAATTGTACATCCCTGTCTGGTGTAAAAATAAAACGGGGAAGGTGGCTGAACCGTGGCTAACAAGGGAAATTAAGGATAGTGTTAAATCCAAGGAAGAAGCATAAAAATTGGCCAGAAAAAGCAGCAAACCTGAGGACTGACAGAATTTTGTAATACAGCAGAGGAGGACAAAGGGTTTAATTAGGAGGGGGAAAATAGAATATGAAAGGAAACTTGTTGGGAACATAAAAACTGACTGCAAAAGCTTCTATAGATATGTGAAGAGAAAACGATTAGTGAAAACAAACGTAGGTCCCTTGCAGTCAGATTCAGGTGAATTTATAATGGGGAACAAAGAAATAGCAGACCAGTTAAAGAAATACTTTGGTTCTGTTTTCACGAAGGAAAACACAAATAACCTTCTGGAAATACTAGGGGACCGAGGATCTAATAAGAAGGAGGAACTGAAGGATATCCTTTTAAAGCGGGAAATTGTATTAGGGAAATTGACGGGATTGAAGGCCGTTAAATCCCCGGGGCCTGATATTCTGCATCCCAGAGTACTTAAGGAAGTGGCCCTAGAAATAGTGGATGCATTGGTGATCATTTTCCAACAGTCTATCAACTCTGGATCAGCTCCTATGGACTGGAGGATAGCTAATGTAACACCACTGTTTAAAAGAGGGAGAGAGAAAACGGTTAATTATAGACTGATTAGCCTGACATCAGTAGTGGGGAAAATGTTGCAATCAATTATTAAAGATGAAGTAGCAGCGCATTTGAAAAGCAGTGATAGGATCGGTCCAAGTCAGCATAGATTTATACAAGGGAAATCATGCTTGACAAATCTTCTGGAGGTTTTTGAGGATGTAACTAGTAGAGTGGACAAGGGAGAACCAGTGGATGTGGTGTATTTGGACTTTCAAAATGCTTTTGACTAAGTCCCACACAAGAGATTGGTGTGCAAAATCAAAGCACATGGTATTGGGGGTAATATACTGACGTGGATAGAGAACTGGTTGACAGACAGGAAACAGAGAGTCTGGATAAACGGGTCCTTTTCAGAATGGCAGGCAGTGACTAGTGGAGTGCCGCAGGGCTCAGTGCTGGGACCCCAGCTCTTTACAATATACATTAATGATTTAGATGAAGGAATTTAGTGTAATATCTCCAAGTTTGCAGATGACACTAAACTGGGTGACGGTGTGAGCTGTGGGGATGACGTTAAAAGGCTGCAGGGTGACTTGGACAGGTTAGGTGAGTGGGCAAATGCATGGCAGATGCAGTATAATGTGGATAAATGTGAGGTTATCCATTTTGGGGGCAAAAACACGAAGGCAGAATATTATCTGAATGGCAGCAGATTAGGAAAAGGGGAGGTGCAACGAGACCTGGGTGTCATGGTACATCAGTCATTGAAAGTGGCATACAGGTACAGCAGATGGTGAAGAAGGCAAATGATATGTTGGCCTTCATAGCTAGGGGTTTGAGTATAGGAGCAGGGAGTTCTTACTGCAGTTGTACAGGGCCTTGGTGAGGCCTCACCTGGAATATTGTGTTCAGTTTTGATCTCCTAAACTGAGGAAGGACATTCTTGTTATTGAGGGAGTGCAGCGAAGGTTCACCAGACTGATTCCCGGGATGGCAGGACTGACGTATGAGGAGAGACTGGATCAACTGGGCCTTTATACACTGGAGTTTAGAAGGATGAGAGGGGAGCTCATACAAACTTATAAGATTCTGACGGGACTGGACAGGTTAGATGCGGGAAGAATGTTCCCAATGATAGGAAAGTCCAAAACCAGGGGACACAGTCTTAGATAAAGGGTAAGCCATTTAGGACTGAGATGAGGAGAAACTTCTTCACTCAGAGAGTTGTTAACCTGTGGAATTCCCTACCGCAGAGAGTTGTTGATGCCAGTTCATTGGATATATTCAAGAGGGAGTTAGATATGGCCCTTAAGGCTAAAGGGATCAAGGGGTATGGAGAGAAAGCAGGAAAAGGGTACCGAGGGAATGATCAGCTATGATCTTATTGAATGGTGGTGCAGGCTCGAAGGGCCAGATGTCTCAAGGCGCTTTACAGCCAATGAAGTACTTTTTTGAGTGCAGTCACTGTTGTAATGTAGGAAACTCAGCAGCCAATTTGCGCACAACAAGCTCCCACAAACAGCAATGTGATAATGACCAGATAATCTGTTTTTTTGTTATGTTGATTGAGGGATAACTATTGGCCAGGACACCGGGGATAACTCTGCTGCTCTTCGAAATAGTGCCATGGGATCTTTCACATCCACCTGAGAGAGCAGACAGGGCTTCGGTTTAACGTCTCATCTGAAGACGGCACCTCCGGCAGTGCAGCACTCCCTCAGCACTGGAGTGTCAGACTAGATTTTTGTGCTCAAGTCCCTGGAGTGGGATTTGAAGCCACAAACTTCTGACTCAGTGGTCAGCGTGCTACCCAATGCTGTCACGTTCGGATATGAAAGCGATCTTTATAACAGGGTCTATCTGAGTCCCTAAAACTGTTCGGGGGAAAGGTACAGTGCACATTTCCTTCAGCCAATTGCACTTCCATTCAAATGGGAGCAGTGTGGTAGCTAAAATAATCGGCTTAGAAACACAGCCGGGATATATTGCTCGCTGTAACAACTTCAAAGTAAAATTGCTTTTGTAAACTTTCGATTTCTTGGCACTTAGTAATGCTCAAAAAATAGACTTATGGATGTTTTTTCAGCTAAAGCAATAGATCAGATTAAAAACGGTATCTTCTGTTGCTGAGAATGATCTTTTGTGACAGTGTGAAAGATTAATAGTGCAGCCGCATTGGCTTTGTTTAAACCTGCCCTACATCTGAAACTTGTCTGTCTGAGAGAGCGAGGGAGGGGGTGTTTCAGCTCAGTGCAATACCGCTCACCAACGAGCACTTTCGCTAACTTGTCTCCTGCACTCATGCAGAGTCTATCAATTGAACAATTCACGCTTTCTTCCTGGCCATCCCCTGGCAAACGCTCGCAGCGCGGCGGCTACAAGAGCCGGCAGCTGGAGACTGATTCGGAAAACTCCGCGCAAACCTGAACACCGAAAGCGAGAGACCACATTTTTTAAAAGTTGCGTGAAATTAATTTTCTCTCGCTCTTGTTTCTGGATTTGATCAGTTTCGGGAACCACGCTGGCAAGGATCACAGTAAACCCAGTAAAAAAAAATGGTGCTTAACACATCAGTATTATGAAATACACACATAAACAAGAAGTGTTGACATTGTTTTATTCGAGGGTTGAAAAGATTAGAGGTGGTGCCAGTTGCCAAACCTCTTCTAAAGCAACACGCGTTCTAGTGCTTTGTAAGGAGATATGGTTTTGATTACTTTGTGTGCATGGAAATTGTGCAATGCCGCAGGATTTGGCCGAAAGCTCCCTCAAGCTCTGAGATCCTAGTGCCGAAGCCACCTGCCAACATCCAGGCTGAAGTCTCTCTCCTCCCTGCCTGACGCGTTTACAATCACATGGACCTCTGAGTTCAGGCTCGTCAGATCTTTGGGGCATGGACAGTTTGTGAAAATTCAAAAAATAAAACGCAGAGGAACCGATAGCAGTTTCAGTATCAGTTTACCATTGTGTGTGTGTGTGTGTGTGTTTTTATTTTGGCCACATTGGTTTTGGTGGAGTCAGTGGTGAGTCGAGCTGCAGTTCACGACAATGCTGCCTCTGAGCCGTGGCTGTTGCGTTGCAGTTCTGGGTCTTTGCTTCTGGGGGCTAGTAATCTTCTCGGATGTTGTCTGTGGGAACCCCGCTGAGGACCACGATTACTACCTGCAAGAGATCATTTCCAGAGAGGGCTACCACTACTATCCCGAGGAGCGTCGGAGGGATTCAGAGGGTCCCGTGGAAAGGCAGCGCAAGGACAAAGCGAAACCTGTGGGAGCGCCAGGTAAAAAGTGACTGTCACTAAAACAGGACGGGCTCAGATTATTGCCGAGTTCTTTCTGCACATGGTTTCATATATTAGTATAATACATATTGTACTAATATGTGAATATTCACATATTAACATTGCAACGCTGTACTGAGGCAGTCTCTATATGAAACTTAAAACAAACGGGTATGTTTTAAAATGCATACTGAAGAGGCGATTGGGGTTAATTGTAACTAGAATAATATCGCATGGACGAAAACCTGTAAGTGCGAACAAGATTTGTAAACAATGCCAGACAACACCGACGACAGATAATTTATTAACATTAAACTTTTCCAGAGTTTCCGCACAGGGACGAACGCATTTTGTATATAATGCAACATTTATTAAAACCTAATTCAAGGGTGAAGACAAGTTTAATTAGAATTGCACTAAAAACAAGCAAGATTCACGCATTGCAGGTGTTTTAGTGAATAGTGGGACTGTGGTTTACAAATGAATTATCCAGAATTGTTGATAAATAAAAGGACACTTGGGAAATAAGAGAGAAAGTGCAGACAATGTGTGAGTCTGCTTCACCTTTACAAAACGTGGACTCGATTTTACCACAGGGCATTGATACTGCACTTAAGCTATCTATGAAAGTTGCTACTGAAATAACTTTGGAACTATCCATCTGATATTTTATCATATTGTTCATGTACTGTCTCCATTTTCCAGTCAAAAATAGAAATAAAAAAACAGAGAAAGAGAAAAAGTCCAATGGAAAAACACCAAATAGCAGTCAAGAAAACTATAAAGTGATTGAAGAAAAGATTGAGAGTAAGTAATGAACGCTTTATTATTACCCTCTCTTGGCTCAGTCAACTTTACTGACAATTAATTCTTTTTTAATGGTGAGATTGGGAAATGTTGGTGTTCAGAGGGACCTAGGGGTCCTTGTACACAAATCATTGAAAGTTAACATGAAGTACAGCAAGCAATTCGAAAAGCAAATGGTATGTTGGCCTTCATTACAAGAGGATATGAGTATAAGAGTAAATACATCTTACTGCAATTATATAGGGCTCTGGTGAGACCACACCTGGAGTATTGTGTACAGTTTTGGTCTCCTTATTTTAGAAAGGATATATTTGCCATCGAGGGAGTGCAATGAAGGTTCACCAGACTGATTCCTGGGATGGGGGGATTGTCCTGTGAGGAGAGATTGAGTGGACTAGACCTATATTCTCTAGAGTTTAGAAGAATGAGGTGATCTCATTGAAACATACAAAATTCTTACAGGTTTGACAGGGCAGGTGCAGGGAGGATGTTTCCCCGGGCTGGGGAGTCTAGAACCAGGGGTCACTGTCTCAGAATAATGGATCGGCCATTTAGGATTGAGATGACGAGAAATTTCTTCACTCAGAGGGTGATGAATCTTTGGAATTCTCTACCCCAGAGGGCTGTCATTGAGTATATTCAAGACTCAAGATTGATAGATTTTTGGATAATAAGGGAATCAAGGGATGTGGGGATAGTGTAGGAAAGTGGAGTTGAGGTAGAAGACCAGCCACGATTTTATTGAATGGTGGAGCAGGCTCGAAGATCGAATGTCCTACTCCTAATCCTATTTCTTATGTTATGATGTTCTTAGCGATATTCAGAAACAACATTTTAAATAATCATTAGATTGTGCAATCTCACTATTATTGAACATTTGCTACAATCTATACTGCAACATTGAGAAAGGGTTTGGAATTAATAAATATTGGACCAGTACCAGTGTAGGCATTACCTGTGCAAACCAGCTACTGGTTGCTCGGGTGGGTGGAATGCACATTATCTTGAACCTTCTCTACATACATTCTCCATGAAATAAATTCAATGACATCATCCGCATGTGTGACACTGAATGCCACTATCCAGATGGCAATATTCCAGCTTTCTTCCACTAGATTATTAAGTGATTTGGACTCCAAAGGTGGCAAAATTGCCCCGCGCCCCGTTTGGAGGTGGTAATCTTCTGGAGCCAGGACGATTATCATCCGGCCCGGAAGTTCCTCCCCCGGCATGGAATTCATACCTTCCGCCCCTCAACAGAGGCAGAGCGCTATCGGAGGCACTCGCGTCTGTGATGGGGTGCTCCCAGGATGGAAGAATGCTCTCCGGAGCCCAGTGCCCTGCCGGAAATGCCAGCGTTACGCGGATGCTCCGCATAGCACTGATGCGGCAGAATGCCCCCCCTGTCAATCAAATGAGAGGGCCGCTGCAGGTGCTGCAGTCCCTTTGGTGGTTGTCTCATGGCCACCCGGGACGCCCTCGACCAGACCAAATGCCTGGCACACTTAACGGAGTGCCGGGCTGCAGGATGGCGACCCGGTTGAAGCAAATGCTGCCATTGTCGGGCCGACAGATGAGTTGGGCGACTGAAAAATATGACGGTCCACGGCGCAAACGGACTCCCATTTAAGGAGCGCCATGGCGGCAGATGTCACCACGGGTCGCGAAGCTGGCGGTAACATCAGCCGGCGCCATCCTCGTCGCCCGCAGGGTGCAAAGATGTCGGCGTAGGGTGGTGAGAGGTCGGCATGACGGCGATGACGTCATCGCCGCTTGTGCACCAGCCTGGGCTGAAAATCGTGGGCGTGGCACTAATGGCACATTGCCCTCTCAAAACCACGCTATCGACCCCTTCCCCAGGGCAATAACCTCATTGCAGCCGATTAGAGAATCCTGGAGGCACTAATGGAGATATAAAAAAGAGCAATTTCACCCCCCCCCCCCCCCCAAGTCTTTTGTCATCCTCAATGTGGCCCAAGATGATATGGATTATTGATGCGCCAAATGTATGTCATGGAATTAATAACATTGGTCAAAATTTAGAAATAGAATAATTTGGAAGTTGGACAGTTTCTCAAATATTTTGTCATTTAATATTGGTCAGTTAAACAGCATGGTTTGCATCAATGTAAAGCAGCTTTGGTTTTCCGTGATTGAAAGCTGTGCAGTGAATTGAAGAGTGAAATTTGCCAGAATGAAATCTAGCATTGTTAGATCATCTCACAGAATCAGCTCACACTACTTCAGCTTTGCGCTGATTGAGGTATAAATATACTCAGTGTGAGCAAACTTTACAAAACTCCCAGGCAGATATTGTACCTCCAGAGAACTTTTTACACTGTTTAATGTTGAAAAAGAACCAATTGTTCCATCAGCCTTTCTCTAATTTTAGCTTACATTTAGGTGCCAGTGTGCAGAACGCTGCGCATGTGCGCTTGCTTGGGCAGGAGCAAAGTGAAGTTGGTGATGTAACTTGGTTGACTGTCTCCACATTACCTTCAGCAAGTACTGGCCTCAGGCTACTACATTAAGTATTGCAGCATTGTATGACTTTGTACAAGGATAGAAGTGAATTTACACAATGAATGCCGAAGCCTTACTGGAGAGCACGGGTGGAACATATTTTCATGAAATTACTGCAAGCTATGTCAGATATCTTGAGCTTCATAGTAAAGTTATTTTGCCATTAATTTTGTCTAAAAGCTTGCAAATAACTAGAAACAATCTTCATGTTTTACTAAAAATTGACTAATGCAATCACAAGGATAATCCTGAAATGATTAATTATTAAGTAGATCAATATTTGCTTTGATTACTAGCAAACATCATGCAACCTCCTAATTCTCATCTACATGTTGCCCCTTGGTGACATCATCCAAAAACACAGCGTCAGTTTCCACATGTACACTGATGACACCCAGCTCTACCTCACTACCACTTCTCTCGACACCTCCTTGGTCTCTAAATTGTTAGACTGCTTGTCCAACATCCAGTTCTGGATGAGCAGAAATGTTCTCCAGTTGAATATTGGGAAGACCAAAGCCATTGTTTTTGGTCCCCACCATAAACTCCATTCCCTAGCCACTGACTCCATCCCAATCCCCCAACTTCTGTCTGAGGCTGAACCAGACTGTTCACAACCTTGGTGTCATATTTTACCCCGAAATGAGCTTACGACTACATATCCGCAGCATAATTAAGACTGCCTACTTCCACCTCTGTAATATCGCCCATCTATGCCCTTGCTCCAGCTCATTTGCTGCTGAAGCCCTCATCCAGTACTTTTTTACCTCTAGACTTGATTATACCAACGCACATAAACTAGAGGTGATCCAAAACTCTGCTGCCCATGTCCTAGCTCGCACCAAGTCCCGATCACCCATTACCCCTGTGCTCGCTGACCTATATTGGCTCCCAGTTAAGCAATGCCTCAATTTCAGAATTCTCATCCTTGTTTTCAAATCCCTCCATGGCCTCGCCCCTCCCTATCTCTGTAATCTCCTCCAGCCCCACAACCCCTGAGATGTCTGCACTCCTCTAATTCTGCCCTCTTGAGCATCCTTGATTATAATTGCTCAACCATTGGTGGCCGTGCTTTCTGTTGCCTTGGCCCTAAGCTCTCGAATTCCCTGCCTATACCTTTCCACCTCTCTACCTCTCTTTGCTCCTTCAAGACTCTCCTTAAAACCTACCTCTTTGACCACGCTTTTGGTCTTCTATCCTAATTTCTCCTTATGTGGCTTGGTATCAATTTAACAAAAAGAGCCTTGGGATGTTTCACTACTTTCAAGACGCTAAAGTTGTTGTTGTTGTAAATCACTTGGTCAAAACCTATTTATGCAGCACATGTGAACAGAATATTGTAGGTTTATTTGTAGTGAATAATATTTGAAACTGACACTGCTTTGACTCCCAAAATTGCACGATAAATGACATGCCACATGCATATCCAATGTTTGTAAGCACTCAAATTCTCGTCACTCACGGCATCATTTTCTAACAGTTCTAATTACTTAATCTTTACTACAGCATTGATTTTTGAATGATTACTAATTGTAATTAAATTAGTTAAATGTTTGACAGCTATTTCTACCATTTCGAAATGTGCACACCAGTCATCCTTCCTGCACACCGACATCACCAGTTACCACATGACTAGATCACAGTCCTGTATTTCTGTATCATGACAAATGCAGCAGATTTCCATGTTAGTTAAGGCGATCACACAGTGGTCTTTGATCCAGAACCACCTTTTAGCCAGACAGCCTGGTTTTGAGAATAACTGTCCAGTAATTTTGATAATTGAACAATAGACAGTACATATCTGGTTTAAATACTGCATTTGTGTGAAAGTGTGATTGGGCAAGCTTCATGTTCATGTATGTATGATCTAGCTCTTGGTCTGGATGGATAATGTGGGAGTTAAAAAGTAAAAAAAGCAAGTTTCTATTGTGCACTTTCAGAATTCAACTACTTCTGGCATAAAGAACTACCTCACTTGTCCTGAGTTCAAGGTGGTTTAATTCTGGTGTGAATCTAGTGTAAATCTTCACTGATGTAAATGCTCTAGAATCCATTATTGTCAGTATTAAATAGTATTAAATTACAGCAAATCTTGATAATGCAGGATTTGAAAGACTATCAGTTTTGCTTTGATGTAAAATATTACGGTTATATATAATTAAGATGAGTTACATATGGCTCAAAATTGGCCCACCCCTTTTTTCGGCGCATTCACTGGAGATGCAGCGCTTTTCTGCATTGAAAAGTGCTCCGAAAAAATTGCTCCCCACTTTGGCCATTGTCCGGCCTCTCCCGGGTCTTCGCACAGAGTGGCCAGTCGGGTCAGGGGTGGAACCAGCGTCCCGCGCTGAAAACAGTACCGGGACATCTGCACATGCGCGTTGGAGTGTGCGCGCATGCGCAGTAGCTCCTCACCCCCAGCCTCTCAGTGTGCGTGCTACAGCGTGGGACCCGATCATCATCATCATCATCGTCATACCGGCTGCTGGTGCGTCCCGCCCCTATCCCAGGCCGAGTGGCCTATCGCACAGGCCAGTCCGTTGCCTTCCCGGGCTGAAGATGAAGGAAGGTTAGGACTTACTTCTATTTTTTATTTGAATATTTTGAAAAAATATGTAAATATGTTTTGTCTCTTGTGAATAGTGGTGACCATTTGTCAAGCCTATTCACCTGATGCTATTGTGAAAGAAGAACGTAAGTGACAGAGGAACACAGAGAATATCTTATTTATTGAAGTAGACTTTATGTAGATAATATGGGCTCAATTTTGGCCCAGTATAATCATTGCAAATTGTTTAAATTAGTTGTGAAATTAGGGCAATTTAATTCAACGATCTTTTACTTCTTTTATTTTTGTAGTTTAAGCTTCCATGAATGCTTCTGTTGTATGGTAAATTAACTTTGCGAAGTTTGTCATATGATGTCTTGTATAGCTGTTTGATCCAATTCACATTCTTTAGTCAAGTCATTAAGTTCTGCTGGCCTCCGATGTACCAACCTGCTCTGATTTCTTAACTCTCCGCAAGGGTTTTCACAAGTGGCCACATACGCTGGCCTAAGTAGATTTAGAGTAACTATGAGCTGGCCAAAACTGGCGTAGGTGGCTGGTAACGCCCCTTTTGAGAAAAACTAAACTAAACTAAAAAAATTGTAACTAACTCACTTACACTGGCACAAATTGAATGTGCAAAATGGGAATTTTTAAGATACTCCAGAAAAATCAAGTTGCTCCAAAAATAACCGAGCAACTTCTGGCCAATTTTGAGCCCATAGTAAGTATCCTCTTTTACACACCATAGTAGAAATCTTCATGAATTGAAAATGTTGTCTTTGTAAATTATAAATCCAAACATAAGGGATGGGTCAGTTCCCAAACTCACCCAAAACAAGACCTTGTAATTGTCGAGTGGAATTTTCATCATTTATTTGTTTGCCTTTAAGCAAAATAATTGTGCTGTTGTGGGTTTATATTCCTTGTCTCAATTATATTTATATTATCCTGTTTTGAATTAGTCATATCTCACGGGTATTATTCACCAGTAACACAGTATATTCTTTCTTTGTGAAACCGCATTTCAGCTCTCTGATGGGTAACTTGGTAAAAATGTTGAGACCAGCTCGGTCCAAGGTTTAATTTCTGTTCTGTGGTGAGTTAGCTAATCTCAGTTGGGACAGTGATTGGAGCATTATAGTTGGCCTCTACATCCCAAGTGAAGAAAGTAAAATTGGCCAAGGTTTTCTGCCCTGGTAGTTACCCAGTGACCCTTGCTAGATTGCACATGTTAGGCTTGGCATGGTTCAATATCATTATTATATAAAGACTCTTCAGGTTGGCGCATGAAGAAAAGCTATTTCAAGCACTGGAAAGCTTCCACACAAATACAAAATAAAATGATGTGTATTAGTTGACCTTGTTATGGTTTTTATCCTGTGCTGTAACATTGTAAAGCATTAGGGTGGATGTTAACCAGGTGTAGGTTTTGGGTGGATGGGTGCGAAGCGAATATGAAACGCACCCGCTGGCATAAATTTTAGGCTTGGGGTATTTTACATTCTAGGCCTCAGTTACAGGCAGGAGATGAATTTTGGGCAATCCAGAGGCCATCTGTCAGCACTCTTCTTCTGAGGCAGTCCCCCAGAGTCGAAGATGACTTGCCTCCACACTAATATGAGTTCGAAGGTGACAGATGAGACTAATGCGGAATCTACAAACTCTGTCACAGGTGCTGCAGGTGGTAGTTGAAGGGACGTGTGGGTGGGGTGCTTGGGTTGTCGTACGCTTCTTCCGCTATTTGTGCTTGGCTTATGAGTGCTCCCAACAGAGACTCGAAGTGTTCGGTACCTTCCCGGATACGTCTCCTCCATTTTGAGCGGTCTTGGGCCAGGGATTCCCAAGTGTTGGTGGGGATGTTGCACTTTTTCAAGGAGGATTTGAGGGTGTCCTTAAAGCATTTTCTCTTCCCTTCTGGGACTTGCTTGCCGTGTCGGAGCTCGGAGTAGAGTGCTTGTTTCGGGAGTATAATGTCGGGCATGCAGATAATGTGGCCCATCCATTGGAGCTGGTTGAGCATGGTCAATGCTACAATGCTGGGGATGTTGGCCTGATCGAGGACACCGGCATTGGTGCGCCTATCCTGCCAATGGATTTGCAGGATTTTGCAGAGGCAACATTGGTGGTACTTCTCCAGTGCTTTGAGGTGTCTACTGTACATAGTCCATGTCTCTGAAGCATATGGGAGGGCGTGTATCACTACTGCTCTATAGACCATGAACTTGGTGTTGGTTTTGAGATCCTGGTCTTTGAACACTCTCTTCCTCAGGTGACCGAAGGCTGCATTGGCATACTGAAGGCGGTGTTGGACTGCATCATCGATGTCTGTCCTCGTTGACAGTAGGCTCCTAAGGTATGGAAAGTGGTCCATATTGTCCAAGGTCTCGTCATGGATCTTGATAATTGAGGGGCAGTAGTATGTGGCGGGGCAGGTTGGTAGGTCACATTTGTCTTACGGATATATAATGTTAGGCTCAGACTCTCGAAAGCTTCGGTGAAGGTGTTGACGATGGTTTGGAGTTTGACCTCTGAGTGTGCACAAATGCAAGTGTCATCTGCAAACAGTAATTTAATGACAGAGATTTAAATGACCTTGGATCTGGACTGGAGGTGACGGAGGTTGAACAATTGCCCATTTGTCCTGTAGATTAGCTCCACTCCAGCAGGGAGCTTGTTGAGGGTGAGATGGAGCATTGCAGCAAGGAAGATTGAGAAGAGCGTTGGTGTGATGACACAGCCTTGCTCGACACCAGTCTGCATGTGTATTGGGTCTGTGGTGGATCTGTTGGTAAGGATCATGGCTTGCATGACATCATGAAGCAGGTGGAGGATGGTGACAAAATTTTGAGGACAGCCGAATTTGAGGAGGACACTCCACAATCCCTCCCGGTTGACAGAGTCGAAGGCCTTTGTGAGGTCAAAGAAGGCCATGTACAGAGGTTGATACTGTTCCCTTCATTTTTCTTGGATTTGACACGTGGTGAAGATCATGTCCATTGTGTCCCTAAGTGTGCGGAATCCGCATTGTGACTCTGGGAGGAACTCTTCAGCCACTACAGGAAGGCTTGCCAACATGCAGGTGTGTTGGCGGGGGTGGGCGGGGGAGAGGGGAATTTGGCAAGGGCTCGTGACCTTCCTTGTGGTGCCTGCAAACCCACTCCTGCACCTCCTTCCATTGTTTTGCTTATCTTGGAGGGTCTCTGCTGCTTTCAACCTGGGTGTCACTGAGTGGGGCAGCTGCAATGGAAACTCCGCTCAGGATAGGGTTAAAATGCCATTGGGGTCCTATTGACCATGTGCAGGATGATTTAGGGTAAAACTAGCCCTTTTGGAAAAAGCAAAGAAGCACTCAAATCCTGAAAGTATGATGGGAATCACCCCTTTGCCCTTTAACTCCTGTTGAAGCACAGATTGCATGATGGGCAATTGGGTAAAATGCACTTGCTCATAAT
This sequence comes from Pristiophorus japonicus, assembly GCF_044704955.1. Classification (NCBI taxonomy): domain Eukaryota; kingdom Metazoa; phylum Chordata; class Chondrichthyes; family Pristiophoridae; genus Pristiophorus; species Pristiophorus japonicus. Next base: position 273,173,825 of record NC_091979.1, on the reverse strand, counting down.
GAGCAGATATGGTTGAGAGTTCTCTCCAACCTTTGTGAGGTAAAAGTATGCTGTTGAAGGCCAGGCTTTTGACACAGGCCTTGAAGTAAAAACTTTAATGAAAGCTATAAAGGACAATCCATTGGGTAGATATCACTATGTCATTGTGAAATATATAATTTATTTTAATTTTTTTGTTTAATGCTTTATTTTGGAAATTTTAGAAATTTCAGTTACTGACAAAGAATTTTTTTTTGTAAAAAGAACTATTTTGAATAATTCAAATTAATTCATCAATAAGTTCTGATGGCAAAAATGTTGAAATGTTGAAACAGATTTTTCCCATTATAAATGTTGACATTTTTTTTGAGGTTTTTCCATTATAAATGTTTTAATGTTAAATGTTGAGAAAGAAAGTATGACTTAAAATTGTGATGCACAAGTAAGGCTTGTGGACTTGAACTGTCGCACAATGTGTATGTGGTTGTGTGTGAGTGCGTGTGCATGTGTGAGAGTGTGTGTAAAAGAGAGCGAGGCCACGATTTCGCCTACCAAGGCAGGCCCAGTGCAGCCGAGATAGGTAGTGGGTTGGGTTGCGACCTCGTTCCTGGCTCCATCCCGCTCTGTGAAAATAATTTTAAGCCCCCCCCGCGAGGTTTCCGGCCAATTAAAAGGAAGCGGAATTGATGACATAATTTAATGACGCGTAATAAGCCAGTTTCCTTAAAGGGACCATGTCCACATTCATTTTGACAGTTGTGCTGTCAGTGTTCTGCACTCAGGCTCACCCACAGCTTATGGAGGGAGTCACAACATGCAGAGAGGTTCTCTTCCCCTTCCAATGGGCAGAAGGGACCTCCGCAGGACACCAACATGGCCTGGTTGCATATTGCACAGGAAGACACAAGCAGGGATGTCATCAGGAGAACCAGGCTGCAGTGGCACAAACCTTTCAATGATCTCAGTAGATCATGAAACGTTACTGCAAAGCCACACTCAACCTCATCCTGCTGTGCCACTTATCACATCCCCATCACTCTGCCTTACTCACACAAACTTACCTTGCACCTCCACCCATCCCTATCTCTATCTACATTATCACACCCTCATCTCACTAGCCACTCCTCACACTCACCCTCATCCCTGTCCAATCATGCCAACTAACAACACACAAGGATAGGTACTTGGGTCTTTGAGCCAATGTTCATGTAAAGTTTCTGTTTATGGGGCAAAAATTCCGATGTCCCGAAGTTTCTACGGACCCGGGAAGGCATCAGAAAAGCCGATTTTCAGAATGCAATGCGCATGCGCTGAAAACCGGCTTTTCCGATCTGCCAAGCTGGAGCTTTCTCATTCATTCGGAACTTACGAAACTCCTATTACAATGAATGAGAAAATACTTACCTGTGGTTAGGTGTCCAGGCCCACGTGACTCCTGCAGACATCCGTATGAGCACGTGCTGCGCGTCGCAGGGAGAGGAGGCCTGTGGATCGGGAGTTCCAGCGGGTGCAGCAACTTCAGGTAAGTGCGCATTTTATTTCTATTCTTTATAGATTTGCCCATGGGCAGTCCTCCTCGGAATTTCTGCCCCAATGTGTTGTCAAACATTGAAATCTTTATTTTTAACACTTTGCCTTCTTGGACATATCTTTGTGTACCTTGAGAAGTGGCTTAGTGAGTTGTAGTGAATGGTGAGACATAAGGGTCCGCCCCCCCCCCCCCACAATGGTGATGAGTGTGAAAGGAATGGCTTGGGCATTGCTTTATGGTGTTGGTGTGGGGTGGTGCCAATCTGCATCATGTGGCAGCCAAGTGAAGTAAATCTGGCCATGGTGAGGGCATCCCTGGCCTCCCGGGCAGTAATGTGGTCAGGTGCTGATGCCCTTTGTCCTGTGCAGAGAAGGTTGGTGTTGTTGGTGATGCAGGTGTGCCTGGTGATGCTGGTATTGAGGCTGATTGTGGTGGGATTCTGAGGACCAAGGTGGGATTGTTTCAAGGGCACCAATGCTGCTGGAATAGATGGCAGCTGAAGTTGAGATGACAGAAGCGATCTGTCAATGGTGAGAGATGTTGCTCCAAGGAGGTGACCGTGGATTGAGAGTTTACTGCAACCTACATAAAGCTCAAAAGTTTCTTCCAAATCCTGAAGCTCCAGCTTCCAAGATTGTAAAGTGCACAGCTGTGAAATGGAAGCTTTTATACCACTTTTGCAGCTGTCAGCTATTCTGAGGAATGGAGAATAATTGAAAACCTGACCTACTTACCTGACGTGAACCACGAGCGATGTGAACATCATCAAAAAGCTGGAAAAATGGTAAGTACATGTAAAATGCTGTTTAAATACCTTTTAACAAGCTGTTAACAATGTCAATTGCCTCTCCTGCCACTTGGTGTCGTGTCTGTAAAACGCTGACAGACCCAGCACTTGGGAAACTGGCATGGAGGCAGGTTGATAGCGAACTTCCGACCCACTGTCAATCATTTTTATTTTGACAACGGACGTGCCTCCGAATCGCCTTTCTTAGCGCCGGCACAATTCCGGCCTGAGTGTGCACATATTATACAATAACAATTGGCGCCCAACAGCAACTTTCTTGGAAACAACTATTATTTTTAGGACTGTACCTTCTTAATTGTAAATTGACTTTGGATCATCTAAAAATGTTCCTAATGCGTTTTCATATTAAAATTTAAATTCCATGGTATCCATTTAATATCACATTGGCTAAGTTTTTTTCTTTTTCTTTAAATCACAAATCTGTACAAAAAAAACTGCATGTTAAATGTAAACAATAAAGGTGACATTTTGTGAAAAAGCCAAAGTACTTTAAGTTTTTTTTCAATTCATTCACGGGATGTGGGCTTTGCTGGGAAAGCCAGCGTGTATTGCCCATCCCTAATTGCCCATAAGAAGATGGTGGTGAGCTGCCTCCTTGACAACTGAGTGACTTGCTAGGCCATTTCAGAGGGCAGTTAAGAGTCAACCACTTTGCTGTGGGTCTGAAGTCACATATAAGCCAAACAGCAGATTTCTTTCTCCTAAAGGACCAATCCAATAGTTACCATTACTGATATTGGCCTAGAAATCCCTGTTTCTTCTTCCCATGGGCGTTCGACTAAAAATAAGAGAAAAGATGCGTACTTACCTTTAGGTCAAATGCCGGCTGGAGATCCCAGACTCGAGACCTCCTCTTCTTGCGCAACGGAGCGCGTTCACGTTGGGACGTCCGCAGGAGTCACATGGGCCTGGACACCCAATCACAGGTAAAGTATTTTCTCATTCATAGTAATAGGAGTTTCGTAAATCCGAAACTCCTATTACTATGAATGAGAAAACCCCCCAACACCCAAACACTACATAAAACATTAAAAAAAAAACACCTCACATAAATACACTATGGAAATTAAAGTTGATAGAAATGTTTTTTAAAGAAAACAAATTTGCAGATTAAAAAAAAGGTTTTAATTATGTTTAAAAATAAATGTAACCTAGTGGGCAGGGTTGTTAAAAATAATATGTGTTCTTTACATTTAATTTAATTATATTTTTGTCTGTTTTTAAACTCTTACGCCTGTAAAAGTAGGCTATGCGCCTGCTTTTATCAGGCGCAAGAGTTTTGAGGACATTTGCTGGGCAAGATATGCGTAAATCCCGCAAATGTCCTCGCTCCCGAGACACGGAGGATCTGTCAAGCCAGAAACTTGACAGATCGGAAAAGTCGGTTTTCAGCGCATGCCTTCCCGGGTCCATAGAAACTTCGTACGGATCCAGGGAGGCCGCGATTTCTGGGCTATTAGCTTTTGGTTTATATTCCAGATTTATTTAATTAACTAAATTTAAATTCCCCGGCTGTCATGGTGAGATTTAAACTCAGCTCTACTGGATCCTTCGTCCAGGCCTTTGGATTACTACTCCACTAACATAACCACTATGCTACCATTCCCATAACATTTAGCATGGTCATTTTTGTTCTTGGAGCCATGATAAAGATCAGACCTATTGCAAAGAAAGAAAGACTTGCATTTCTATAGCACCTTTCACGGACATCTCAAAGTGCTTTACAGCCAATGAAGTATTTATTGAAGAGTAGTCACTGTTGTAATGTGGGAAAAGCAGCAGCTAATATGCACACAGCAAGCTCCCACAAACAGCAATGTGATAATGACCAGCTAATCTGTATTTTTGTTATGATTGAGGGATAAATATTGGCCTCCCCTGCTCTTCTTCGAACTAGTGCCATGGGATCTTTTACGTACACTTGAGAGAGCAGACAGAGTCTCAGTTTAACGTCTCATCCGAAAGACAGCACCACCGACAGTGCAGCACTCCCTCAGCAATGCACTGGAGTGTCAGCCTAGATTTATGTGCTCAAGTTCCTGGAGTGGGACTTGGACCCACAACCTCTTGACTCAGAGGCAAGTGTGCTACTCACTGAGCCACAGCTGACATAAAGGGCCAATAAGCTGCATTGGGGCTGCATTTTCTTGTGCAGTCTCTTACAATGCAATATTCTTGTGCATATTTTCATTTCATTCAAATATTATAGCTGAGTTTTATGAATAAATAGAAATACATTACAATTCTTCAAGATGTTATTTTGCTAATTCACTGTTCTCTGGATTATAATTCACTGTTCTCTGGATTTTAATTCACTGTTCTCTGGATCATTGGACATCTCCAATTAAGATACAAAACCACATGATTTAATGTTATTCCTATTTTTCCTTTCAGCACATTGCATGTAAATAGACCTCACAGCACCACGTAAAAATGTCGAGAGTACTTCCAAATATTCTAATGGCATTTTATATTAGCATTGCTCAATCAGGGAAGATGTACAGAGTGATGAGAGATTTACAATCATACATCCCAGATGATACTGCATTAGTGCAGGTAAAGACATATACATACTCGGGTAAAAAGTTCAAAAGGATATAACAGCAAACATAACTAAAGCTAGTAAGGACAGAAGGGTTTTTTGAAATAACATTCAAGTGCAGCACAAAGAAAAGCTTTTATTATTTGGATAAGACACATGTAGAATGGAAATAGTTCAATTTGATACTTGGATGTAAATAAATGGGATATGATTCACTGGGGCTGATTATTTCCCAGCTGTAAGTGTGGAAATCAGGGGTAAAGATCTGTGATGATGCGGTCTCTCTGCTTCCTTTATGTTTTCTGGGGCTTTCCAGGGGTGAGGTGATGGGGTGGGGGAGGTGGGGGGGAGTGGGGTGAGCAATAGATTGCTTGTGCTTACAATAGGCAGAAGTGTGAATGAGGCAGGAGAGAGGGCACCCCTGGCCTTTTTACCTCATTTTCCTCTCACTTAGCCAGGGGCACTGAGATAAAGGGGACCCGAAGAAGCTGTTGTTACCTTTAGTAGTCAGAAGTTCCCACAGCCATTGACCATGCCACTGTTGCAGGGCTCTTTCTCCTCCTGGTTCTGGGTACAGGCCCCTGCTGTGGGGCCGACCTGCATTGGGGTTAATGCAGGACCACGCAAATAGCCCAAATCAACAAATCCACAGGGAGCTCGGATTGGGATAAGCACAGTACACGTCATGTACACTGCAGCTGATTAGTGTTCAGGCACAGCAGGGGAGGGTGGTGGGTAGAAATCTTGCTACATTATTTGAATATTGGAGCCAGACAGAAAGAAGCATATATTTTTTATATACATGAATGGAATATAGAGTACTGTACTGCCTTTTAAATAAAAGATGCGAGAAACAGACGGGGTGAAATTGGCCCTTTTTATTGCCTCCGGTGGCCGCTAACGGGGCGCAATGGCATTCCCGCCCAGGGGATGAGGGCGCTACTGCCTTGTGGGAAATTGCCCTGGAGGTTTGGAGGGGCGTTGTCCCGGCAGCGCTGCACCCCTGCAATTAACGCCCCGGGCCGGCGTGCAACTGGCGATAATGTGCGGCAACCCCTTATCACCCTGTGCTGATCCCTTCGCACCCCGCAGGAAAAATTGCCCCGTGGGCCGCGAATCTAGCGAACATTCATTAAACGGGGGGCCTTTAGTGCCCCAGGCTGTCATCTTTATTTGTCATCCGACCCTTGGGTGTGCCCCACAATGGCGGCCTTTGCATTGACCGGGTCGCATCATGCAGCCCGGCACTCTGTTTTGGGTGCCTGGCTCCAGGCCCAGAGTTGGCCACCAAAGGGCCTGCAGAGTGCACAGCGGCCCTCCCCTTTAATGGAAGGGGAGGGGCTCCCCTTTAATGGAAGGGGAGGGGCATTGTAGCTTGTCAGCGCTACACGGAGCATCCACGTAGCGCTGGCGTGCTCTGCGCGACACTAGACTCAGTACTGTGCTACGTCCTGGGAGCGCCGGAGACAGCACACCGCTTCCTTTGAGGGGCGTATGGCCCAATTCCACATCGGGGCAGGACTTCCGGGCCAGGCGATAAAATCCTGACCCCGGAAGGTTATCGCCCCCAATCGGGGTGAGGGACAATTTCTAGCCCAGAGATCTTCTGCTAATAGTGTACTGGATTATTCAATAAAAAAAAGTTACTGCTAAACCAAATTGCTCTCATTTGGATTTCAGTTTATGACTGTTTCTCTTAGACCCAAACCTCCACTGCATATAGAAGTAAATGGCTTTTAAGGAAAGAAAATGAAGATGATGCCCAAATAATAGAATTTAAAAATGCTAGTTTTACTACTAGTAACATTAACATAGATAAGCATATTGTTTTAGAAAGAATTAAGAGCTTAAAAATAGATAGAGCAGCAGGGCCGGATGATAGCCACCCGAGGGTCCTCCGGGAGATGGGACATGTGCTGTGCGAGCCCCCCCCAGAAGATGGGACATGTGCTGTGCGAGCCCCCCCCCAGGAGATGGGACATGTGCTGTGTGAGCCCCCCAGGAGATGGGACATGTGCTGTGCGAGCCCCCCCCCAGGAGATGGGACATGTGCTGTGTGAGCCCCCCAAGAGATGGGACATGTGCTGTGTGAGCCCCTCAGGGAGATGGGACATGTGCTGTGCGAGCCCCCCCCGGAAGATGGGACATGTGCTGTGCGAGCCCCTCAGGGAGATGGGACATGTGCTGTGTGAGCCCCTCCGGGAGATGGGACATGTGCTGTGCGAGCCCCCCCCAGGAGATGGGACATGTGCTGTGCGAGCCCCCCCCAGGAGATGGGACATGTGCTGTGTGAGCCCCTCAGGGAGATGGGACATGTGCTGTGCGAGCCCCCCCCAGGAGATGGGACATGTGCTGTGCGAGCCCCCCCCCAGGAGATGGGACATGTGCTGTGTGAGCCCCCCAGGAGATGGGACATGTGCTGTGTGAGCCCCTCAGGGAGATGGGACATGTGCTGTGCGAGCCCCTCCGGGAGATGGGACATGTGCTGTGCGAGCCCCTCTGGGAGATGGGACATGTGCTGTGCGAGCCCCTCAGGGAGATGGGACATGTGCTGTGTGAGCCCCTCCGGGAGATGGGACATGTGCTGTATGAGCCCCTCTGGGAGATGGGACATGTGCTGTGTGAGCCCCTCCGGGAGATGGGACATGTGCTGTATGAGCCCCTCCGGGAGATGGGACATGTGCTGTGTGAGTGTCCTCCGGGAGATGGGACATGTGCTGTGCGAGCCCCCCCGAGGAGATGGGACATGTGCTGTGCCTGTATGTTTAATAGCTCACTGCACTCTGGAATAGTGCCTACAGATTGGGAGGAGGCTAATGTAGTCCCCATTTTTTTAAAAGGTGACAAGGCGGACCCGGGTAACTATAGGCCCATCAGTTTAACATCAGTAATAGGGAAAATGCTTGAAAGAAGGACTGCAATATATGAATACTTGGACAGGGAGGGACATATTCGGGACACCCAACATGCCTTCATAAAAAAGAGGTCGTGTCTCACAAATCTAATTGTATTTTTTGAAGAAGTTACAAAGTTGGTGGATGAGGGAAGTCCAGTAGATTGTCCACTTAGATTTCCAAAAATTACTGCACAAGAGGCTTCTCTATAAGATCGGAGCCTCCGGTATTAGTGGAAATATATTGAGCTGGATACAGAACTGGCCGGCAGGACACAGGCAAAGAGTAGAAGAGCAGTTATAGATGGATTTGGATCTATTTGGAGACCGGTGACCAGTGGTGTCCCGCAGGGATCAGTGTTAGGTCCGTTGCTTTTTACTATTTTTATTGATGGTCTGGATTCAGAGGTTGGCGGCACAATTTGCAAATTTGCAGATGATACCAAGATCTGTGCGAGTGCTAGAACTGATTCAGGCAAATCTTAATATGTTGGGAAACTGGGGTCATGACTGGAAAATGATATATAACTTAGATAAGTGCAGTGTTATGCATGTGGAAGGGAAAATGCTCAACATCCATACACCCTCCGGGGAAAGGCATTAAACATGGTGAAGATAGAACGAGATTTAGGCATTCTAGTGCATACATCCTTAAAGGTACACGAGCAATGCCAAGCAGCGATAGCTAGAGCAAATGGGGTGTTGGGGTGAATTCATAGGACAATTGAGTATAAGACAAGGCGTATTGTTTTGTCCCTGTACAAGACCTTAGTCAGGCTGCACTTGAAATACTGTGTCCAGTTTGGTCTCCTCACATGCTGGGTGATATTGAGGCTCTGGAAAGGGTGTAGAAGAGGGCCACTAGACTAATTCCAAGTCTAAAGCATCTTATGATCAAGATAGGTGAAAAGAGTTGGGACTCTTTACCTTAGAGCAGCGTAGACTTAGAGGGGGATATGATTGAGGTTTATCAGATACCGAAGTGAATAGACAGTGTTCCAGCTGACCGGTTATTTCAATTAAATAGATTAGGCAGGACCAGGGGGCACAAATTTAAGTTGTGTAGGACTAGATCTAGGTTAGATGTCAGGAGGTGGTTCTTTTCACAGAGAATAGTAGAGCTCTGGAACAAGCTGCCCTCTCATGTGGTGGATACAGACTCACTGAATTCCTTCAAGCAAAAGCTGCATTTGTTTCTGGCTGTGGCAGAGATTACCTCTTACAGAAGGTAGGTACGGCAGGGAATTTAATGGCCAGAGTGATCTCCTGGACTAGTTTCGATTGCCTAGATGGGTCGGAGAGGAATTTCCCAGATTTTTTCCCCCCAAATAGGCCTGGGTTGTGTATCTATTTTTTTGCCTCTCCCAGGAGATCACAGGGTTTGGGGTGGGGTGGAGTGTATATGTTGTAATACACAAGGTATCGCAATTGTGGGGGACAGGCTCAATGGACCAGATGGTCTTTACCTGTCCGTCATTGTTCGAATGTTCGTAAATTATTCTAGGTGGTTTTCTGTTAATGTACCCACTGTGCATAAAAACAATACCAGCATTGAATACAAAGTTATTAGTCATCCCATCATGTTCAACAGCCAGTCACTTAAAGCTAACCTGTCAGTTCCACTTAATGATATTTACTTACTTATCCCATCTTGTTATTTTGTCTTTTTTTAAATCCCATGTTTCTTGTCCTTTCAGCTGACTCAGTAGTGAGATAGTCTGTGTTGAGGACTTCTCCATAATTAAGGTTAACATTTCTTCATAGTTACTGATGGGTGGGGTGGGTCACATGTGCAGGATAGGCATCTCTGATGATCATTCCTTGGAATCATTAACAGCCCAACCGCACTGAACGTAGACAAGTTGCAATAACAGTTGTCACTAAGATAAAACTCAGGTGCTCTGAAAGGGATCCTAGCTATTTGCCAGTTACAGTTCGGTAATTTTGAAACTTTCTTTGGGCTCGACTTTCGGCCCATTTAACCGCCCATTTAACCGCTGAGATTGAGTTTATCGCCCATATTTGATTATAAATGGAAACCAATGCCCAATTATCGCCCATTTATCGGCAGCGTAACTTTCGGCATACAATTATCACCGAGAATTATCTGAACCGCCCGCCGCCCATAATTCTTTAATAAAATCTGACGTCATCACTTGTGCACTGCCCAGAATACTGTTTAATGGAAGCTAGTGCCCAAATACCGCCCAGATTATCGCCGAGCGCTACTTTCGGCATCACGCCCATATACCACCCAAATGATCGCTCGCCCTAAAAGACACTCAAGAAAAGCTGCACTTGCCTGACCTTAATTCAGCGGCATGGACGCAATTTGTAAATCGGAGGACTTTTAATTAAAGGCCGCTTCAAGTTGATGGGAGCTTTGAAGTAATTTGTGACTGATTTTAAGGGAGTGACAACCATCTAATCACATTGTGGTGAATTCTGAGTTTATATTGCATTTGTATAGGACAATTTAATAATTTTGAAGACATATTATGGCATTTATAGTAATGGGGCCTGTAATTTCACAGCCAGTATTGATGACTAATCATGTGTTGCAGAATAGAGATGGGAGAAGGTTTATTGAGGAGCATTATGTGCCCAATCAAAGAGGTGGCAGACAGCTGAGGAGAAGGAAACCTTACACCCAACGCATTTACAGGGATAAGTGATCATATCTGGACTTGTCCGATAACACGTGCCTTAGGAGGCTGCGCTTCCAAAAAGAGGTGATCAGTGAGATATGCCAGCTCATTAAGGGAGATCTGCAGCCTACCAGCACCATTAGGACCACATTATCCGTTGAGGTCAAGGTTACTGCGGCACTTTCCTTCTATGCATCAAGCTCCTCTCAGGCCTCAGCTGGCGACATTTGCAGCATCTCTCAGCACGCCACACATTGCTGCATTCAACAGGTGACGGAAGCCCTTTACGCTCGCCGGATGGACTTTATAAACTTCCCTATGACCAGGAAGGCACAGAGTGAGAGGGCTTTGCAGTTCTCAAGAATAGCAAACTTCCCCAAGGTGCAGGGAGCAATAGACTGTACAGACATCGCCCTGCGAGCACCTTTTCAGGATGCAGAGGTGTTTCAGAACTGAAAGCGATTCCACTCCCTGAATGTGCAACTCATTGTTGACCACAAGCAAATAATCATGGTAGTAAATGCAAAATTTCCAGGGAGCATCCATGATGCGCACATCTTGCGTAAGAACACTGTCTCTGACCTGTTTAAGAATCAGCCACAAGGTCACGGTTGGATGCTGGGGTATAAAGGATATGGCCCTGCCAGCTGGCTCATGAACCCCTGCGTAACCCCCAGACAGAAGCCGAGAAGCGATACAACGAAAAATATATAGCCATACGCAATATCATCGAAAAGACAATTGGAGTGCTTAAGCAGCGACTTACAATACCACCCTGAGCAGGTCGTTGAGTTCATTGTGGTGTGCTGATTGTTGCATAACTTAGCTATCAGGAGGAGACAAGAATTGCCAGATGGGACTGCCGGTCCACCTCAAGAGAGAGGGGAGACGGAAGAGGAGGAGCAGGAGGAGGAGGAGGAGGACGAGGACTTCGGGGAGAACAATCAGGCTAGCATTGAAGCCATGACCCTCACCCCACAGGACCACAGGAAAAGCCCCGTGATAATTACGCAGCTGCAAGACTGTTGCTTCAGCAGCTCATAAATGAAGTTACGTTGGTCTGGCCTGGCCTCGCCATTATTTGCAACCCTTGTATTGAAGTTTAACCTTTCTGTTATTGGAAGACACTGCACAACGATGTTAAGTTAAATAAAAATATTTAATAATTACAAAATTTAAAAGAAATTTTGTTTAAACAAACTAAGGTGAAAAACACATACATGAATATAAACACCCCTCTCCTCCTATCCCCACAGTGAATTTTTTAAAAATAGCAACAATATTTAACAATTTTTCAATAACAATTATAATAAATATAACATGACACAAACACCCACCCACACAACCAAAAGTCATCAAATTTATAATAACAATAACAATAATAGCAACAACAACCCCAACAGTGAACAATACAAAAACAAGAATAATGTGTGTGTGTGTGTGTGTCCCCCCGTTACCTGCAGCCATGCTTCCCTTTGCATCTACTCCCCCTGGTCTGAACCCCCCCCATTCCCACTTATATCTCCAAGTTTGCAGATGACACTAAGCTGGGTGGTGGTGTGAGCTGTGAGGAGGACGCTAAGAGGCTGCAGGGTGACTTGGACAGGTTAGGTGAGTGGGCAAATGCATGGCAGATGCAGTATAATGTGGATAAATGTGAGGTTATCTACTTTGGTGGCAAAAACGTGAAGGCAGAACATTATCTGAATGGCAACAGATTAGGAAAGGGGGAGGTGCAACAAGACCTGGGTGTCATGGTACATTGAAAGTTGGCATGCAGGTACAGCAGGCGGTGAAGAAGGCAAATGGCATGTTGGCCTTCACAGCTAGGGGATTTGAGTATAGGAGCAGGGAGGTCTTACTGCATTTGTACAGGGCCTTGGTGAGGCCTCACCTGGAATATTGTGTTCAGTTTTTGTCTCCTAATCTGAGGAAGGACTTTCTTGCTATTGAGGGAATGCAGCAAAGTTTCACCAGACTGATTCCCGGGATGGCAGAACTGACATATGAGGAAAGACTGGATCGACTGGGCCTGTATTCACTGGAGTTTAGAAGAATGAGAGGGGATCTCATAGAAACATATAAAATCCTGACAGGATTGGACAGGTTAGATGCAGAAATAATGTTCCCGATGTTGGGGAAGTCCAGAACCAGGGGTCACAGTCTAAGGATAAGGGGTAAGCCATTTAGGACCGAGATGAGGAGAAACTTCTTCACTCAGAGAGTTGTGAACCTGTGGAATTCTCTACCGCAAAGAGTTGTTGATGCCAGTTCGTTAGATATATTCAAGAGGGAGTTAGATATGGCCCTTATGGCTAAAGGGATCAAGGGGTATGGAGAGAAAGCAGGAAAGGGGTACTGAGGTGAATGATCAGCCATGATCTTATTGAATGGTGGTGCAGGCTCGAAGGGCCGAATGGTCTACTCCTGCACCTATTTTCTATGTTTCTATGTTTCTATGTAATAACTCGATAGACTATTCGATAGGCTCGATAGACTGTAAACTAACACAGGTACAAAGCTGGCTCTGCTTTATTAGAGCCCAAAGTGATTATATTACAAGATGGCTTGCCTTTTATACCTGGGCCGCGCACACATGCATACAGCCCAATGACCTCCGACAGTTGCGCCACCTAGTGGCTTGTAACCCCAAACAAACATACATGACACACGCTGTTGAAGAAAATGTCATCGCTGTGGAGTTAAAACTCCACTGCATGCAGGGAAAAACTCTGTGTGCCCCCCCACCCCCCCTCGCTTAACAAACCCGACCCTGTCCTTATCAGGGCCAATCTCTCAGAAATACAAACAGAAAATTCTGAAAACACTCAGCAGGTCAGGCAGCATCTGTGGAGAGAGAAAAACGTTTCAACTCCATCCGGTTTCACCTGCCGGTTGGCCGCCCAACACTTAAGATGTATCCCTTTGTGTTATTTTAAAAAGGCTGCGTCTATTTGTAGTAACTGAAAGGCAGCCATTTCTCTGATTGGCTCTCCATTTTCACATGACCTATTGCTGATTGGTCCCCTTGGAGGATAAGCCACACCTTGAAGTTGCTCTGGAATATGTAACTGGAATCATCCAGCCCAAGTTCTGAGTGAATTTCCAATTTGTAATTCAATCCATTTTGACTTCAGAAGCCACAGAGGATAGATCTCCCCAAAAGCCACCAAGTTCCAGCCGAATCCATTACCCAGCGTAAGTGCATCCCTCCGCCAGCTGAAGACCCTTACCCCAGCACATGTGCTGTCTCCCACAGCCAAAGACCCTTACCCCAATGCAAATGCATCCCTCCCCGAGCCGAAGTCCCCTACCCAAGCGCAAGACCTTACCCCACCTCCAACCCCCCCCCCCCCCCCCGACCCGTGGAAGGGGCATTATGTGCGGATTGTTAACAGGTTTATTGGGTATGAAGTGAATAGTGACTGTGTCGTGACTTCTGGATTTCATCCACCCCAATGATGTCCCTTGTAACACATGCACCAAGCTTGCATGCACCAGGGGGTTGGAAGAACGTAATCCATCTTCTCTGATTTCCCTCTCTCCCCTCCGATCACCTCCCCCCCGCCCCCACCTGTGTCTCTCTTCCCCAACCCCCTCCCAGCTCTCTCTCCACTGCCCCCCCTCTCCCCAGGCTCTCTCTCTGCCCAGGTTCTATCTCTCTCTTCCCCAGGCTCTTTCTCTATCCCCCCCCCAACCTCTCTCTCTCTGCACCCCAGATTCTCTCTCTCTCTCTCTCCCCATCCCAAGCTCTCTCTCTCCCCCTCGCAAGCTCTCACTCTCCCCCCATGCTCTCTCGCTCCCCCCAGACTGTCTCTCTCTTCCACCCCCCCAAGCTCCCCCCAGGCTCTCTCTCTCCCCCAGGCTCTCTCTCTCATTTTCCCCGCAAGCTCTCTCTCTCCCCGCAAGCTCTCTCTCTCTCACTCTCTCTCTCCCTAAGCTCTCTCTCTCCCCCCAAGCTCTCTCTCTCTCACTCTCTCTCTCTCCCTAAACTCTCTCTCTCCTCCCAGTCTCTCTCTCTCCCCAGGCTCTCTCCCCAAGCTTTCTCACTCTCTCTCCCCCCAGGCTCTCTCTCTCCCCCCAAGCTCTCTCTCTCTCACTCTCTCTCTCTCCCCAAGCTTTCTCTCTCTCTCTCCCCCAGGCTCTCTCTCTCTATCTGACACCCCCCAGGCTCTCTCTCTCCTCCACCCCCCCTCCCCAAGCTCTCTCTATCTTCCCCCAATCTCTTGCTCTCTCTCTCTCTCTCTCTCTCTCTCTCGCTCTCTCTCTCCCCCCAGACTCTCTCTCTCCCCGCCCCAATTTCTCTTTCTCTCGCCCCCAACCCCCGCAAGCTCTCTCTCTCCCCCCAAGCTCTCTCGCTCCCCCCAGGCTATCTCGCTCTCCTCCCCTCCCCCAACAAGCTCTCTCTCTCCCTCCCACCCCAAGCTCTCTCCCCCCGCAAACTCTCTCCCCCCTTCTTGCTCTCCCTGCCACGCCACTTTCCCCGCCGTCCCGCTTTCCCCGTTGCCCCACCACCCTGCTCTCTCTCCCCCTCCCCCACCCCCAAGCAGACTCAGGACTCGGCTGCTGCTGGAACGATCGCAGATAATGTGGTGTTGGACGCATGCACAGAAAAGGGTTGGTGGGAATTGTACTGGGGGCGGGGGAGGGCGGCGGAGTCGGTGATATTTGTCCCAACTCTCACTTCTGCACATGCAAGAGACACATGCGTAGAAGGGAGACTTAGTACAAATATTTACTCCATTTTTAAAAGGACAGAACCATACCTCCAATCAAAGCCATCAAATTGGACAAAAGCGGATCCTCACAAAGAGAACTCAAATGGTCGAGTCTGATACTGTCAAGTAACAAGTTTGATTGGTCCTCACTCCTAGGCTTTGTCTCCATAACTCCAATGGTGCTAATGGCATCTTAAAAGGATAAGATTTGATGCACAAATGACAGAAGTTAAATCTTTGTGCTTTAATACTCAGAAATTTCAAGTGCATTTATGATTTCCAATAGATACTCATAGCCGGATACTTAGCTGGCTAAATGGATGAGTGCATTGCCTGGCATTGTACTGAACCTTAGAGATCAGGATGCTTACTTCGGTACAAGCCCTTGTCCGTAGCGAGGTTGCTAATTTTAGTCGGGTAGTCTTTATGCCAATAGGGTACTTCAGTTGGCATTCTTGTTCCTGGAGCAGGAATAGAAAAATCAGCTAAGGTTCCTAATCCAGTGGCCTCTGCTGGCAAGTGTGTGCTTGTATAGGTGCCACCTGGGAACAGGTTTGCCATGCTTCACGTTCATTGTTGGACAGGTTGCTAACACTCAAAGGGGTCATTTTCTGTTTGTGCACTCCTCGCAGGAGCCTCACACATTGGGAGTGCATATGTACAATTGTGTACATGTAGCCCACAAATAATCATGAGTCAAGCACATGACATTTTCCAATAACATGCTCCTGGCAGACAGACACAGTGACAATAGCACAGAAGTAGAAAATATCTAGGTACAAACATAAAGGAAGACCATTTGGATAAAGAGGATTGGCAACACCAAGCATGAGTCGCTGACTTCAGGAGTAATGGGAAAATTGGGATTATGGTTTTATTTGGTTAATTTGAGTGGAAAAGGGTTAAAATAATTTGCTCTGTGTACTTGATCATAATAGTCATTTTGAAAGCATGTTATTCCAGGGGAAGAAAAATATTTGATTAGAAAAAACAGGTCACTTATTTGACAGATTCACAGATTTGTTATGATTTGATGTTTGCTCTGAGTTGGATAAATGTTTCTCATTTTAAAGGTTTGTTTAATCTAGTCTGCAGATAATGAAGACAAAGTGGATTAAGAGTGTTAATGTGGACAATACCGATTGCCTGACTATAACCTACAAATGACAGCAAGAAGATGTTTTACATTCTTAAGCACATTCTGGTTAAAATGTGTCTAAGACAGCATAAATATCTATATTCCAGTATCATTTATTGCTTCCACATGTGACATCTGTCAGTGTCTCGCTTCCATAAAGAATTCATAAGAGATACTTGTATATGAATGCTATTCATGTTCATCAGAGCCAAATGCACGAGTGTCTTAAGAATATAAGAATGTCTAGAGTGACAAAGACCATTTGGCCCATAAAGCTCATTTCATGAAAGAAAGAAAAAGGAAGACTTGCATTTATATAGCATCTTTCATGATTTCACGATCTCCCAAAACGATTTACAGCTGATTAAGTATAGCCATGCATCCATGTATGATGACTCTATCATGAGCTCTTCTCTTTCCATCATCACCTGTTGATTCCCTAATTCAGGTACCTCTATCTCCACTGAAGAAAGTCAGTGACCTAAGCTTTCCAAATGGGTTGCATTACCAGTGGGGCAGGATGTCTGGCCAGCACAGCGATGTTCCACTGTCCCTAGCTAACTGCTAGAGCTGGGTTCCCTGATACACATAGAAAGACAGCAAGACTTGCTTTTTTTATATAGTGCCTTTCACAACCTCAGGATGTCCCAAAGCATTTTACAGCCAATGAAGTACTTTTTTGAAGTGTGGTCACAGTTATAATGTAGGAAATGCAGCAGCCAATTCGCAGACAGCAAAGTCCTACACACAGCAATGGGATAATGACCAGATGATCTGTTTTCGTGATGTAGGTTGAGGGATAAACAACTCATCCACTAGGAAACCATGCTGAACTAGGGCTAGAAGCATGCTGTAGCATGCCTCCTGAAGGCTATCGCTGAGTTGCCTGAAAAATTGGAAATTAAAAAAAAATTGCTGCTGCTTCTGGGATCTGCGCATGATACACTCTGAGAACAACAGTGAAGAAACCTCTCAAGCCCTCTCTGCCAACCTTTGAACACCGGATACTAGGCCTTAACAGATAGTCTTGATGTCCAGCATTCAAACAGGACAAATGGTGGGAAACAGAGGTCGTGCTTCCCTCATTTCAGTGTGGACAGGTGAATTTTATGCTGCTATGTCCTTCCTCCAGAATAGAGAGTAGGTAGCAACAGGCTGAGTACCTGAGCACCTTCCAGCCCCATCTGCCTCAGATCCACCAGAAAACTGGGGTGAGAGGGTTGGAGAGACTAGGCCAGTTCATCAAGCTATGGAGACTTTCCTCTTCTAACTGTGCTTGAGGCTTGTGAATTTTTACTTGCGATCTTTATTCTGATGCTCATTGTCCAAGTTAAACATTCAGCGGGGCCGATGTGCGTACGCCATCGTAGGCCTTCAGAACGGTCCCTCAAGTTCCAAGTTTCCGCTCACGCTGCGCTTGCGCAAAAACCCGGAACGCGCGATCTGTCAAGTTTCTCCTTGACAGATCATCCGCGTACACCCCAAAAACACTTTCGCTGGTGCAGATTTGGGCTATTTGCCCAACTACTGCCCAGCAAATGCCCACCACACCCTTATGCCTGCTTTTACCAGATAAGGGTTAAAATAAATGTTAAATTAAAATTTTAAAAATGATTAAAACATACAAAATCATTTAAAATTAGTTCATGTAAATTTTGGGCCAGATTAAAAGGTTTTATTTTTTTTAAATGTAATTTTTATTTAAATGCTTAATCAAATAGACTTTTAATTAATTTTGAACATGGGAATATTTATTTTGATTAGAATTCCATTTGTAAATGGAATCCTCATAAGCTTGTGTGGGATCCCCCTTTCAAATTGGTTGAATGGCCCATGTTATCCCCCGGGACGCTTCCAAACCGCTTGTGTCCCTGGGATCCGTGGGCCTTTACACAGGCGTATGCCTGCAGGCCCAGGACCCGAAGACTCTGAAGCTCTGGAGACAACAGGTACGTTTTGGTTTTTGTCGGGTTGGAAGCATACTCCGCAGGTACACCTCCGACCACAAATTTTGACCCATTGTCTTCACGCTGAGCAGATGTCTTTAATTTCCTTTATTTTTTATCTGTTATATAACTCTCTGGATCAACTCTCCCCTCTGCATCCCAGCTTCTCTCACCCTCCCATTTTACAGTTTTTAAAAAAAATTTTGCAACCGTTTTTAATTCCTATTTTTGAAGAGTAGGAAAGTTCAGAGTAGGAGGTCTGGACAGAGACAACCAATCCAATGTAACTTTCTCCTGCCATTTCATGACTCTTTTCTTATGACCACTCTTTTCTTAACTTGAAAATTGCCAAAGCCTACAATGGTTGACTTTAGAGCAGATTATTTAAGGACGATGCAACATATTTTTCTATTTGGTAAAATGTTTCTGGTTGTGTTTAGCACTTGTCAATCAAACTGGTATTTTTGCACTGCACAACTCTGATGATCTTACCCTACAGAAACTGAACAGGCATTCAGTGTACATTCAGTGACGGCCAGGTTAATACTTCTGAAACAGACAATAAGTGGCGTAACTGGTTAAAAAGACAACAAGGTAATAAATGCAGCTGCTTTAGTCGGAAAGTGTTGGTTTGCGAAATATTAGCAAGCCCAAGTTGCTGTTTGGACCTGGCCTCTGTTGCCGTTGCTGCCTTGTCCCTACTGTTGGTCCCAATCTGCCCTGACCCAGCTTCTGCTGAGTCACAAGGACTTGAGATACTGCTTGGAATTATACTTTCAATCCAATTGTGTACCATCAAGATAGAGAAGCATAACATTGATGGATTACAGCAGGAAAAGAACACTTTGAAAGTTAACGGGTTAGGCAAATATTGCCATTGTTACACAACGTGCGAACAAAAAGGCATTAATAAACTAAGTCATACATTGTAATAATAAATCTCCTGTAATGTATCTGAGCAGTGGGCTCACCATTCATTAATTTTGCGACCCTTTCATTTCATTCCAATTATTTTCACAAAGCTGTTGACTGTGCCAAATATGTCTATGCTTTTCAAATGGTTTCTGATTTGAAATTATGGATGAGTTTTTTTAATGCACTGTTGGTAGTGTGGAACTTTGCTGGTGGTTATGCATAGGTCAGAAAATTGGGCTCCAGACATTGCAGACCTCAATCTATGGCCCCAAGTTTCCCCAACCCTTTTTTCCAGCGCACTTATCCGTGGTGCGCCGACTTTCTACTCCAAAAACGGCGGCAAAAATGTAGCTCCGTATTCTCCCTTCTCCATGAACTGTCCTAGGGCTTGGAGTGGCAAAAGCATGCGCAGTAGCTCTTCGCCCTCCCAGTGTCCTGCCAGCTTACTGCCCATAGCCCTGGCCGAAGGGCTTGCCGGGGCATTCTCCTGCTGGTGCGTTCTGTGAGTTCCCTCTCCTGCCGGCCTGCCACGTTCTGCGAGTTCTCGCTCCTGCCTGCCTGCCTGCCAGTTCGTTCTCCTGGGTGAGTTCTCCTGCCCCTATCCCTGGCCGAGTGGCTTCCCTGGCCTAGTATGAAGGTAGGGCTTAAGTTTTATTTTTTATTTTTTATTTTTTAATTATTATTGATGATTTTTATGCTTCATGAATGTTGTTGAGAAGGTGTTTAGTGCTTTGCAAGGTCCTCTGTGCTTCCCCCGCACCCCCCCCCCCACCCCCCATCTCTGGCTACCTGCGCTGATTTCTTAACTCTCTGTAAGGTTTTTCTGTGCGGACACAAGTGGCTACATACGCTGGCCTAAATTAGTTTGGAGCAACTGTTAGCTGGCCAAACTGGCTTAAATGGCCAAAACAGGCGTAGGTGGCTGGTAACGCCCCCTTTTGAACAAAACTAAACTAAACTAACCAACTCACTTACACTGGAGCAAATTAAATGGCCAATAAAATCGGAGCAACTCCTGGGGAAACTTGGGCCCAATATGTGTTGCGTTTTGTGATGGGTGATTGTGGGGGCAGAGGGGGACAAGCTGCAGGCATATGAACATGCAGAAAGAAGGATGGGAAAAATCATCAGGCTAATCAAGCCTTCCGCATCTAGAAACTGTAAACACATGCACTGTAAACCCGATCCCGAGCCATCCAATCTCCTGGGAGAGGCAAAAAATGGCAAATAAAAAGCTATTCAAGAAAATCTCAGGGAAATTCTGCTCTGACTGACCATGGAGACTACGATAGTCCATGACTCATAATTACAATTAGCTAACAACTTACTTTATATATTTGGAAATTTTCTCTTCAGCCAATAACTCGTGAAATTTCCTTTCAAAGGATTGTGGTGAGTCAATCCCAAACACATGTTCAGGTAGTCTATTCCAGAGGGAGAGGATCAATACATTCTAGCACTCTAACCCAATGCTTTGCTTAAGGATTTTATACGCATACCTTTGCGTTGCACCATACCAATCCACCTCAAATAATCTATCCGCAATCCCTCATTTTTAAAACCGCAATTACATCCCCTTTAAGACTGTATTTCTCTAAAGTAAGTAGTCCTTACTCTTGGAAACTATTCTAATAATTAAGAGCTCTAAGGATAGGTATCATTCTGGTCACACCCCTTTGCACATTTTCTAATGCCATTGGGGTAGAAATTTATATGCTTTGTGCTTGTTTTATTCCCCAAAACAGGCGCAATGCAAACTGATCAGCAGTAGGACTACCTGCGCCCAATCTGCAAAGACGTTTGTCCCACTGCTAAATTCATAGGGCCCCTTTTTGTGACACCCTAGACAGGCTGTCGGCCCCTTAAATATGTAAATGAAGGGCCCTAATGCCTATTGAAGGACGCCATCGAGAAATTTGTTGCCAATGAGCAGGGAAGGTGTCGGGCCTACCCTGCTCAGGATTCTTCAGTGGCTCCCGTGACCGCCAACAAAAGTTATGTTAACGTTTCTTGTTAAAACACCCTCCCTGTGGAGCCAGGCAGAGCAGATGTACTCCTCTAAATCCACAGGAGTCGCGATTGACATCCCTCTCTCCTCAGCCCACTCCAAACCCCACTTTCTGAGGGCCGTTGCCAGCGAGGCAGGTGGCCCGACATAGTTGTCTTCACTCAGGCAAGCTGCCTATGGAGGCAAATGACCACATCTCTGGAATTTGGGATGGGATCTCAAGATGAGTGAGGATGAATGGAAGAGCACATTTAATCCAGTGTAGCTTTCAGTCCAACATGCCTTCCCTACAGCTATCTCTGTGGACTTTCAATGATTAGTCAACTCTTTCCCTCAGGTCTTTCTCTTAACCTGTAACCTTTAATAGATAACCCTGCATGGTATAAGCATGGCTGGAGTTTCCCAATCCCAAATGCATGAAACTATGCATGGACCTATTCCCTTATCTAAATCAGCATACAACCCTATTGATTTGGTCTAAATTACTAAACCCTATGGGCATATTTATGTCTTTGTGGATTTATGAACAGTTCTATGGATACATATTGAATCCAAATTATTATTGAAAATAACAAAAAGCAATAATTCCAACACGGATCTTTGTAGAACGCAACATGTGACCAGGCCTCATTCACATCTACTCACATTAATTCAATCGTTCCCCGTGGGATTTGTAATTCCTATCTAGCATATATTAGCCCTATAATTCCATATGATCTAATCTTTTCAAATAGCCTTTTAAGCAGCACTTTATGGCTTTATGGCATTTAAGAAATCAAAGTTTATAAAATCAACAGGACTGCTATCATCCAATATATTGTTCACTTCCTCAAGGAATTCAATCAGATTAGTGAGTCAGGAGGACTTCCATTTCCTGAAGCCTTGTTAGTAACTGCTGAACTCTCTAAGTGATCATGAATCACATCCCACATAATGCCTTCTTGCAGCTCATACAACTGACATCGACCTGATAGGCTACTGTTCCCAGTGTCTGATTTCCTCCCCTTCTTAAATAATGGGACCAAAAGAGCCTTTCTTGAATCAATTGAAACCTATGTAAACATGAAAGCTTTGAATGTATGAGCCAGTGGCTCACATATAAGATCCCCATTTTCCCCATTAAGGCACTGCAGAAAAATGGAAATAGCTGCGTGTTCAGCATGATCTACTTTAAGTGCCTTAATTCTAAACCACTTCTGCATTGAACCAATTTTAGCAGCAGACCTATCCAGTACTTTCAAGATTGTAGCAGCGTCTTCA
Organism: Pristiophorus japonicus; assembly: GCF_044704955.1. NCBI lineage: Eukaryota > Metazoa > Chordata > Chondrichthyes > Pristiophoridae > Pristiophorus > Pristiophorus japonicus. The sequence continues at coordinate 273,151,439 of NC_091979.1, read as the reverse complement.
AAAGTGAAAACAAATGCAAAGTATGTTTCGTTCATTAGCCATATTTTTACCCTCATATCTAACCTGCCGTGTTAAATCCCTGAAAGGACCATTGTAATCTAGTCATTTTCAGACTTCTAACAGAATTGAACAAAGCTCAGTGAAGCAATTTTTACACATTTCAGACATGTTAGGAGATCTGGATGCTGTTTTTCAACCACACTCTTAGCACTGCATCACCCTCCCTCACCTGAAGCGTTCAGAGTGATCCTAGGTCATTCCTTCAGTCCTGTTCGGAGGGGTGAAAGAAGCAAGGAAAATCTCCCAAGAAAGATTAACAAATAAGTTGCGCTACTGTCCTGTCCCTCCATCAGAACTTCTCTTGCAGAGAAAAGATTTCCTCACTGCATAAACTCTTGCTCTACCAGAAGACACCTTTAAATAGATATCTACTTAACTCAGCTCCTTTGGGTGAAATAGACAAGCAAGACTGCATGGACTCACGGCTACCTCCCTCCATGTACGAATTCAGAGGAGGGTGGTCTTCTGTCCCACATCGATCCACCCTTTGTTGCTGCACCAAGGTAGCAGCCACTTCTTGCATCCATTTCCTTTTCAGCAAAAAATTAAGCAGAAATGGCAAAACCGGGACGGTGTTCATTCTTTAAGAGATGATCTCCGGCCAGATGTTCCAACCTGCAGCCAATAGCACTCCTTGCCAGGTCGTTTTTGCATGCTTTGCATGCTCAGGAAGCCCATTCAAATGAAGGGGAAAGGATTCCCTCACAGAATTTGACACGGCCAGACTTTGTCGCTGCTGGCAAGGGTGCACCCACACTGCAGTCTCGCAAAATCACAGCTCATAGTTCCGAAGCAATAAAATAATGAAGATAATAATCAGATGCTCAAATGCATGAATCTTTATATTTATCTATATTGGCATCCTCAATGTGTGCACTTCCTACAGTCGTTGGTTAATTATACGCGCTCTTGTACTGGGAGTGGACATTTGGGCAGTAAGCAAAATTCCATATAATTTCCTGTACTTCAGATTCAGCTCGAGTTAGAAACATAGAAATCTACAGCGCAGAAGGAGGCCATTTCGGCCCATCGTGTCCGCATCGGCCGACAAAGAGCCACACGGCCTGCAGTCAGCAGCCCTGAAGGTTACATATAAACCTATGAACAATGAACAATGGTGGAAAGGTAAAGAGCACCCGGCCCAACCTGTCCGCCCCACACAACTGCGACACCCCTTGCATCAAAACATTCTACACTCCACCCCAACCGGAGCCATGTGATCTCCTGGGAGAGGCAAAAACCAGATACAAACCCAGGCCAATTGGGGGAAAAAAATCTGGGAAAATTCCTCTCCAACCCATCCAGGTGATCGAAACTAGTCCAGGAGATCACCCTGGCCATATTCAATTCGCTGCAGTACCTACCATTGTATCTGTGCCAGCCAGCAAGAGGTTATCCAGTCTAATCCCACTTACCAGCTCTAGGTCCGTAACCCTGCAGGTTACAGCACTTCAAGTGCCCATCCAAGCACCTTTTAAAGGTGGTGAGGGTTTCTGCATCCATCACCCTTCCAGGCAGTGGGTTCCAGTCCCCCACAACCCTCTGCGTGAAGAAGCTTCCCCTCAAATCCCCTCTGTACCTTCCACCAACCACCTTAAAACTATGCCCCCTCGTAATTGACCCCTCCACCAAGGGAAATAGGCCCTTGCTACCACTATATCCAGGCCCCTCAAAATTTTATACACCTCAATGAGGTCTCCTTTCAGCCTCCACTGTTCCAATGAGAACAAACCCAGCCTATTCAATCTGTCCTCATAACTAAGATTCACCATTCCAGGCAGCATCCTCGTAAATCTCCTCTGCACCCTCTCTAGTGAAATCACGTCCTTCCTATAATATGGCGACCAGAACTGCACGCAATACTCCAGCTGTGGCCTAACCAGAGTATTATACAATTTAAGCATAACCTCCCTGCTCTTATATTCTATGCCTCGACCAATAAAGGCAAGGATTCCGTATGCCTTCTTAACCACCTTATCCACCTGGCCTGCTACTTTCAGGGATCTGTGGACAAGCACTCCATGGTCCCTTTGTTCATCTACACTACTAAGTGGCCTACTGCTTAATGTGTATACCCTTTCGTTATTAGCCCTCCCAAAGTGCATTACCTCACACTTCTCTGAATTAAATTCCATTTGCCACTGCTCTGCCCACCTAAGCAGTAGACTGATATCCTCCTGCAGTCCATGACTTTCCTCTTCATTATCAACCACACAGCCAATTTTAGTGTTATCTGCAAACTTCTTAATCATACTCCCTATATTCAAATCTAGATCATTGATGTATACCACAAAACACAAGGGACCCAGTACTAAGCCCTGTGGAATCCCACTGGAAACATCTTTCCAGTCACAAAAACATCCATCAACCATTACCCTTTGCTTCCTATCTCTGCCAATTTTGGATCCAACTTGCCACTTTGCCCTGGATCCCATGGGCTTTAACCCTCGTGACCAGTCTACCATGTGGGACCTTATCAAAAGCTTTGCTAAAGTCCATATACACTACATCATACGCACTACCCTCATCGACCCTCCTGGTTTCTTTCTCTAACAATTCAATCAGGTTAGTCAAACATGTTCTTCCCTTAACAAATCCATGCTGACTGTCCCTAATTAATCCTTGCCTTTCCAAATGTAGATTTATCCTGTTTTTCAGGATTTTTTCCGATAATTTTTCCACCACTGAGGTTAGGCTGACAGGCCTGTAATTACTCAGCCTATCCCTTTCTCCCTTCCTCAACAAGGGCACTACATTAGCAGTCCTCCAATCCTCCGGCACCATGCCCAAATCCAAAGAGGACTGGAAAATGATGGTCAAGGCCTCTGCTATTTCCTTTTTTACTTCACTCAACAGCCTGGGATGCATTTCATCCAGGCCTGGGGACTTATCTACTTTCAAAGCTGCTAAACCCCTTAATACCTCCTCTCTCACTATGTTTATTTCATCCAGAATTTCACACTCTTTCTTGATAGCAGTATCTGCATTGCCCCTTTCCTTTGTGAAAACAGACGCAAAGTATTCATAAAGAACCATACCAACATCTTCTGCCTCCACACAAAGATTACCCTCATGGTCTCTAATAGGCCCTACCCTTTCTTTAGTTACCTTCTTGCTCTTAATATATTTATAGAACATCTTTGGGTTTTCCTTAATTTTACTAGCCAATAATTTTTCATGCTCTCTCATAGCATTCCTAATATCCTTTTTAATTTTACCTCTTAACTTTCTATATTCCTCCAAAGATTCTACAGTATTTAGCCGTCGGTATATGACATAAGCTACCCTTTTTTTCTTTATCCTCCCCTGTAAGTCCCTAGACATCCAGGCGGCTCTATAATTGTTATTCTCACCCTTTTTTCTTTAAGGGCACATGTTTGGCCAGAGCTTTCCGAATCTCCTCCTTGAATGCCTCCCATTGTTCCGACACTGATTTACCCACAAGTAGCTGTTTCCAGTCCAGTGTTGCCAAATCACTCCTCAACTTAGCAAAGTTAGCTCTTCCCCAATTTGGGACTTTTATTCCTGGTCTATCCTTGTCCTTATCCATAACTAACTTGAATCTGACTGAATTATGGTCACTGGCACCCAAGTGCTCTCCCACTAATACCCCTTCCACCTGCCCAGCTTCATTCCACAAAGTTAAATCCAAAATTGCCCCCTCTCGTGTTGGGCTTGTGACATACTGACTAAAAACGTTCTCTTGAATGCATTTGACTAACACAATTTTTTATTATTCTTTGTTCCTAGAGGAAAAAAAAATCCCTCTATGGGCCCAAGTTTCGGGCCGCGCCTAGAACGGCGCAGCCCCGGCCTGGATGCCCGTTTTTCGTGCCACAAAGTGTGCCTAAAAACAACTTACGTATTCTCCGGCACCCTGCTGGTCCTCTGGAGTCGGGCGCGGCACAGCACGAGCTGTAGTGGGCGGAGTCAGGTCTCTGCGCTGAAAACAGTGCCGGGACCTCTGCACATGCACGCAACAGTGGGCGCGCATGTGCAGTAGCTTCAGGCGCCCAAAACTGTGTGGGAGGGGCCCGAAGCACGCAGCCCCTAGCCCTGGCCGAATGGCCTCACTGGGGCTGCGTGCATAAGGCTCCTCCCACGCCCAGCTCCTGCTTCCTCCCGACCCGACTCGACTTCCATTTCTGCCCGGCCCCCCCCGCCCCCGGACCCGAACTGACCCGACCCGCGCTCCCGACCCCCTCCCCCCGCCACCCCACCCGGACCCGACCCAACCCGACCCGACCCGCGCTCCCTCCCTCTCCACCGCTCCCCCCCCCACCCGACCCAACCCGACCTCCCTCCTCCCCCCCCGACCCGACTCATGCTCGCGACCCTGACCCGCGCTCCCCCCGACCCGACCCGCGCTCCCAAACCCGGACCACGGACCCGACCCGACCCAATGCCACCTACCTGTAAATCTGGTGCTGGGGACGGGCCCTGCCCGAAGTCTTTGGCCCGGCCGGGCCCGGCCCGTTCAGCCTCCCTCCCCCTTCTCCTTTCTCCCCCCCCCCATTTTCCTTTCCCCCCTTCTCCTTTCCCCTCCCTTCTCCTTTCCCCCTTCACCTTCCCCCCCTTCCCCTTCTCCCCCCATCTCTTTCTTCTCCTCTACCCCCCCTTTCCCCTTCTCCTCCTCCCCTTCCCCTTCTCCTCCCCCCTTCCCCTTCTCCTCCTCCCCCCTTCCCCTTCTCCTCCTGCCCCCTTCCCCTTCTCCTCCCCCCCTTCCCCTTCTCCTCATCCCCCCCTTCCCCTTCTCCTCCTCCCCCCTTTCCCCTTCTCCTCCTCCCCCCTTCCCCTTCTCATCCTCCCCCCTTCCCCTTCTCCTCCTCCTCCCTTCCCCTTCTCCTCCTCCCCCTCCCCCCTTCCCCTTCTCCTCCTCCCTCCCTCCCCTTCTCCTTTCTCCCCCCTTCTCCTTTCCCCCCTTCTCCTTTCACCCCCCTTCTCCTTCCCCCCTTCTCCTCCTCCCCCCTTCCCCTTCTCCTCCTCCCCCCTTCCCCTTCTCCTCCTCCCCCCTTCCCCTTCTCCTCCCCCCTTCTCCTTCTCCTCCCCCCCTTCTCTCCCCCTTCCCTCCCTCCCCCTCTGCCTCCCTCCCTCCACTCCCCCTGCCCCCTCCCTCCCCTCCCCCTGCCCCCCTCCTCCCCCTCCCCTCGCTATCAGAAACACAGACACTGACAGACAGAGAATGAGAGACACACACAGATAGACAGACAGACAGACAGAGAGATAGAGACACTGACAGAGACACACTAGGGGGGGCATCCCAGCACGCTGTTGGAGGGCTCCCGGTGCTGCAGTCGGTAAGTAGAAAATGTTTTGTTTATTGATTTTTTTTGATTGATTTATTGGTTGATTTATTGATGTTTTTATCATTTATTATTGATGATGGCTCTTTATTTGTAAAACTGAAGTGTTTAATGTTTGTAAACTTCCCTTTAAACCCCCCCCCCCCCCATTCCCTATGCCTGATTTGTAACCTACGCCTGATTTTCTAAAGTGTAGACAAGGTTTTTTTGAGCGTACAAAAATCTTCACTTACTCCATTCTAAGTTAGTTTGGAGTAAGTTTTCACTGCCGAAACTTTGAAAACAGGTGTAAGTGGCCGGACACGCCCCCTTTTGAAAAAAAATTTCTGTTCCAAAGTGAAACTGTTCTAACTGACTAGAACTGGAGCAAACTAAATGCCGAGAATTTGAATTTCTAAGATACTCCATTCTACACCAGTTGCTCCAAAAAATCAGGAGCAACTGAGGCCGAAACTTGGGCCCAATGTTACTAATTTATTGGTTCAAATAACAATAGTCAAAAGATGATGCGCTAGGATAGTTCTTTCAATTAACTGTATCTCTTTGTTGAAGTGTTCTATTCATCCATAGAAGAAAATTGACTATTTATAATCACCCCTATTTGGCTCAAAATTACAACAGTAATTATACTACCATTCCAAATTTTACTTCCTTAACATTTTTGACTTATGGCGTAAACCATTCCCCAGCTAAGAGAGAGATTAGGTGACCTGCTCCAAGGTCTTTACTAATTTAGCCCCTACAACGAACAGGGAGGAGCATTTCACTACAGCTTGATGTTGTCCTCGGATGAAAAGCACGGGAAATATTAGTTAAACATATGGCTGCATATATTTGACTCTGCAGACATAAATCAGAGAGAAGTATTTTAGCATACTTCCATTTTTCAGGAGAGATGGTGTTTGCCCCAAACCACAATTGTGCTGTCCAAAACTCTGTATTGCTGCTTAGAAGCATCCAGCAAAATTAATCTGGCAATTCTTGAGATCTTTCAACTTCAGTGAAGTGAAAATAGTTGAAATCTCAGACTTTAGGTAAGCAACCAATTACATCTTGGAATGTTCTAAAGTAAGTCTATTCATGTATTAACTCTTTACCAGTCCATTGATAATTTGTCTTCATTGTTGTAGTTTTCCAGATAGTTTCTGTTTCTTTTCTAATGGGCTCAGAGTTGTCTGCTTTGAGATTGCAGGAAGTAGACTTTAGGGTATATTTTCCTCTTGTTACTAATCTGAGAAAAAAAGTCAGTGTAAATATAAAACAGATTGCCCTATTTTATACTTGCGCAAACTCTTTCACTCACTTCTAACTAGAGGAATGTTTGGCAATTTCTTTCTACTTAACTCAGCTTGCGCACTGTACATATGTAGGGCTTATGAATAATATTGTTGAATTCAGCTCCAGTATTACCTGTCAGACCACACATCATCTTATAAACCCAAAATGGACATTTCAAATATCTATAATTCTAAATGGTACGTCAATTAGAAGAGGGAAATCTCAGAGTAGTTTCTTGTGCTGTTTAGAATAATAATTGGAATAGTATGGAGTTGCCCTTGTCAACAAAGAGAATCATCTTACACAACTTTTTGTAAGTAAACTGGTACACAACTATTTATGACAGTTAGCTGTTGCCTTCTACTAATCACAATAAAACAAGTTAAGCACAGTTAGAAAATGACCTACATTTTTCCATTTGGTGATTCTTTGTACTATTCACAAATACCGGGGCTGATCTTCACTTGGGGAAATTGGCATTATCAAGTGGTAAGGGCCTACAAATGGAGTCAGCAGCCTTACCACCCCATTAACCCCAATGATCGGCCCTTTGCCATTTTGAAACAGGCCTACTACTGGGTAGCTGAAACGCCTGCCTGTTTCAGGTGGTAGCTCATATGATGTACATAGGACCCCGGTTGCCATTTTAGGAGAAATCTCATCGGAACATGTGTCATGCAATCTAAAAATAATTTAAAAATAACTTACCTCGTTGGGCCTCTTCTAGTCCTCATTGCAGCTCCCAGCAGTTTCGATCTCACTGTTCAGCCGCTCAGGCCTCAGGCTAAAATTGCAGTTGGTTCACAATGATGTAATTGGCACCCAATCTGCATATTTAAAGCAGGACCCCAATAGTTTCTGACGTGGCTGCTGAAAACTGCAGGTTAAAATCAATCCAACGGGAAAGCAGCGAGATCCCGGGGATAATTTGCTGCCCTGATTTTAACTGCCTCTAACCCCCCACCGCCCCCCCCCCCCCCCCCCCGCCGCCACCTCCCCTCGCTGGCTCGGTTTCTGCCAGATGGGCAGAGTTAAATCGTGGCCTCCGCGTCAGCATCAGCCACTCCCAGGGCAGGTATATAACAGCTAGATATTGAGTAAAGTTGCTCTATTCGGCCCCAATCACAAAATAATACTCCATGCTGCACCAGTATATCTGTTTCTATTTCTCACACCGACCATCCTTGGGCCTCTCTGAGCCAGATTGCCAGTTGGGGAGTTTTTGTACTGGAAGCCTATGCACACTAGTCTTCCCAAGATTAATTCACATGAGTCCGCTCCATATCACCATGCTTCAAAATCGGGGGGAGGGCAGTAATTTTAACTTTCAATGATCTTTGCCACAATTGAAAGAAATTCAAGCTGGGTGTAAAATGAGCAGACGAGTCACTTTCACCCATTTTTCACCTGGCGATGAAATTAGCATTCCCCCCAGAATGCCTTTTAGCAGTGGCAACTGGGGTATAATTACATAGGAACATAGTGAAGTATAGGAACTGGGAAAGACTCGAATATTTATTCAATTCTCCTGTAAAACCTTTTCCACTATCTGCCACTGCTCCCTAATTAGTCTGTTCAACACGTTCATCCAGCTCTGTATAAAGCAATTAAATCTGAACTGTCTGTGCACCTTCTTTCTTAAGTCAGTGTTCGCTGGTTCTCGAGCTAATGGCAGTTTCAAACATATTATTGAGTTGTCATTGGTTGGAGGTTTTTAGGAGTCAGCCTATATGGTTGTAAAGCAGAACTGGGTTGAGCCACTGTTCTTATTGTGTTTGGTGTGGGCAAGGTCACAGTTTCATCTGCACTTACCATATTTTCTGAAACACCTCTTGCGTGTGTGTTTCCCTTGTTAGCATCATTTAAGGAGACATGAAACAGGCTATTTAAAGCAGATCCAGTAGCCACAAAGAAGCAATAGCAAAAAGAACTGTAAACTCAACATCTCTTCCACTCCTGGAGCCCTGAGAAAAGAGAACTGAGAAGTTAACCTATTATTACATGGTCTGCTAATTCTTATTGGCTACTTCTCTCAGGTTTTTCAATCCGCTTACAGGTTTTAAGTCATTTACCTAATGGTTTACATAACGATTTATTCCAAATTACTCTAATAAATTGAAACAGATCTGCCAAACATTCAGATACATGTGTCATATTGTATGACTAAGTGCCTTTGCACATTCAAATGGATCAACCACAGCAGCGGGTCTTGGGGTCTTTCATTTAGACCTGCAAAAGGACTCGAGGATTTTCAATCATCCATCAAAGTCTTTTGGCCTGTTTGGGTTTGGCACTACTCCCTGTTTTTATTGCCAAATAGTCAGGAGTATTTGAAGAGGAATACTGCGACAGGTTGGCAAACATTGTCTGCTACTTTTGTCTTACGTTCTGTGATATGGTACTCAGAAGGACGAGAGACTAAGGGCACTTTGCTGGGATTGTAACCTTCTGGTCCTGGATCCAGTTTTCAATTAATTCAGCTATTCGGCTATCTAAGTCCCACCTTAGAAAATCCACTGACTTTCCTGCAGGTTTGGAGTCTGTATAACATTACACCACATCCTGCCTTTGAGTCATGTATATAACAAGATGAAGAAATTGCAGTTTCACTTTTGAGATACAGTGGGTAAAAATGATCTTTGGCGGTAGCACAAAATGGTTGATACGGAATTAGCAGCCTGTTTTACATCCCGCCTGATTTTATACTCCAATGACTATAAATGGACAAAAACTCAAGTGTATGTAAAACAAACTGCTGATTCACTATCACCTATTATACACTACAGTCAAAGACCAATTCACCCCTTCCAAACCCTTGGCTCTTAAGAGGGCATGATTCTTGACAATACTGTACTACTGAATTTTTTAATAGTCATTAGTATTTCGACATCTATCATAAAAATATAAGGAAAAGCTCTCAAGCGATGTAACTGTGGTAGGGGCACTGACCAAAGCTCAGAAAAGGAAAGGTGAAAAAAACACTTTTAATGTAATTATTTCACATGAGAAGTGATCATGTGGAGCAGATTGCTCATGGAGTCAAGGAGGCCTCAACAAATTGAAGAAGGGGTTGGATAGATTTTTGGCAAAATAAATAAATATAGGATATAAATAAAATATATGGTACGATAGTATTTGAAGACTAGGACTAGCCAGATAACCACAATTATCTCTTCTGGTCCTGTACAGTCTTTTGTTCCTAAGGATATAAAACTGACCTTAAATATAAGAATGCATGATATGTTAAACAATTATAATTTTGATTAATGTAAAATTAATAACTTCTGCAGTGCTCAACAATGAAAAATTCTGATAATGTATTTTGGCTACTGCATTTTTCAATGTTTCCCCCAATTGTTAGAAGTCCATTATGTGATATTAGTGCATTCAACAACCAATCTGATCTATCAAGCGCTGAAAGAGAAAGTTTTCACATAGATCCACATATTGCTATTACAAAGATAACATGGGCCATATTTTGTGTCAGACCTTTTATCTCTATTAAAAATTAATAATGATGCGTATTTCACTTTTTATTGAAAATGTCATATCTCAATTTCACACGGAAGCATTATAATGCCTGACTCCTTCTCTTCGACACCTACTTTGTATAATTTATTTCTCTGTATGACTGATTTTCAGTGACAGCGTTGGAAGCTATAACAATTTCTGAGTGACTATAAATCCTTTTGTTCAACGTTACTGTCTTATGTCATATGGTATGATTAAATCTTACCTACTTGATAGAAGACAGTCATAATCCAGTCATATTCATCATTTGGCTTGACCTCTTCCTGCCTTTGTATGCCTGCCAGATAGTACATTACAGTATAATGACAGAATTGTGTTTCAGATGCAATTCTTACAGACGTTTATTAGAAACCATGAGATTTGTCTGGGGTAGCTGCAAATCTATTACGTGTTTAAAATGCTGAAATAGATATATCTTAGCTCAGATTTATGTAACTTAAATTAAATACAGTTGTTAAATCACATTATACTGGAACAGAATATGTTATAATCCCAGCAGCATTTTTTTTGTTGCAAATTTCAGTTGAAACTATGATTTGTGTTTTGGGATGATTGCAACTAGCTGGAGCCATATCAAACATTTTGGAGGAGCAGCAACTAATAGCATTGTATATGAGAAACAGAAGATGAGTTCAACTCCTTTATTGTCTCGTATATATTATCCTCAAACGTTTACATATGTGTGTCAAGGAAGAATAGAGTTCAGATGGGAAACTGAAATATTCGTGACAGAGGTTTAAGTACTAACATGTTGATGAAGATCTTGCATTGGAGTAGCTGATGATTTAAATATTGATCATTAGATTTCTTCCAGTCTTATTCTGCGTTAGTTGTTGACAACTCTGATGCACAAATCAGTGTAATAGTTGTTAGAATAGCTGGAGCCCATCTATAAAACATACAGAGCTATTGTGCCTCTGTTGAGGAGCATGGCCAACAATGCCAGTTGGAGATTCTTACTCAGTCTGGCCTACATGTGACTCCAGTCCCATACCAACGTGGTTGGGGTAGAAATTTGTATGCGTTGCGCCTGCTCTATCTGGTGTGAAACGGACGCTAGGCATACCAATTTAGCAAGTAGACCCAAAGCTGCAACAGATTCTACATTCATAGTTTCATTCCTCAGAGGGCCAGTTAGCATTTTGCTCTGCTCTTCTTGCAGCAAGCATAACTTTATCCTGAGGAGATGTGTTGGTAAGCTGCCAGGGAGCAAGACTTATAACTGTGGCTCGACTGGGGAAGATAACTGATGAATATCCATTACGAGACTGTCAAAGTCTGACTCAAGATCACCACTGAAGTGCCAGAGTCTGACCCATAACAACCACTGGACCATCAGAGAATCAGACCAATATCCATCACTGGACCGCCAGAGAGTCTGACCTATATCCACCTCGAGACCATCAGAGAATCTGACCTATATCCACCTCAAGACTATCAGAGAATCTGACCTATATCCACCTCGAGACCATCAGAGAATCTGATTTATATCCACCTCGAGACCATCAGAGAATCTGACCTATATCCACCTCAAGACTATCAGAGAGTCTGACCTATATCCACCTCGAGACCATCAGAGAATCTGATTTATATCCACCTCGAGACCATCAGAGAATCTGACCTATATCCACCTCAAGACTATCAGAGAGTCTCATCTATAAACACCACTGGACCATCAGAGAATCTGACCTATATCCACCTCGAGACCATCAGAGAATCTGACCTATATCCACCACTGGACCATCAGAGAGTCTGACCTATATCCACCTCAAGACTATCGGAGAGTCTGACCTATATCCACCTCAAGACTATCGGAGAGTCTGACCTATATCCACCACTGGTCCACCAGAGAGTCTCATTTATAAACACCACTGGTCCACCAGAGAGTCTCATCTATAAACACCACTGGACCACCAGAGGGTCTGACCTATATCCACCTCTGGACCATAGAATATGACCTATATACACCTCGAGAGCATCAGAGAATCTGACCTATATCCATCTTGAGACCAGAGAGTCCAATCCATAACAACCACTCTATCATCAGAGAGCGAAGGAGGTGAAGAAGTTGTGAGTAGGGTGACGTCAAATGCCAGTTTGAAAAACCTGATGATCATAAAAAGAAGCAAAGACTGAGGGGCCGAAATTGCCCTCCACCTGAAACGGGGCGCACCTACCATTCTTTGGTGCTCCGACCACCCCACTGCACCTGGCGGTCATTCCGGCCATTTTCAGATCTTTGGTTGATGTTTCCGGTCGGAGCAGAGTTGGTGTTGGGAGAGGGGCGGAAACGCAGTCAGGTCGGAGTTGTCACCGCTAGCAGGGCGGAAGTGGGAACGGATCAGAGCGGCCGATGCTCCAGGTCATCGCGCTGACACGTCACAACATCCCTCCCCTTCAGTCAAAGGGGAGGGCCGCTGCGAACTCTGCAGCCACTTTAGTGGCAAACACTGGGCCACTAGGGATGGTTTTGGTCAGGCCAGCGGCCTCGTAGCCAAGAAGGGGTGCCAGGCTCTCTGTTGGCGGCCCGGCCAAACCCGTGGGCATAATTGTCGGCCTGACCTGGCAGTCAGCCAATAATAAAAAATAAAATGGAGTCGCCAACAGTGCGATGTCCCCTTTAAGGGCAACGATGCCGCCCAGCCACAAAAAGGATACCAACAGAAAAAGCTGTCGGGGGCACCCACTGGCGGTGTCGCTCCCGCGTGGCAATTCCACGTGGGGCAATTTCCGAAAGGAGATTGCCATCAGTTGGTAAGGGGTTGGCGTGTGCACAACACGGCGGGAAAACAGGCAGGGCAGTCCCATACAACGCTCCAATACTCAAGGAGGGCAATATACAAAATGGCGGCCCCTCCACGCTGACTGAGCGGTGATTCTTTATCGACTCATGGCCGCATCCTTGCCCGTATAGAAAGGGGCAATTTCAGCCCCTGAGAGTGGTAAGGAGTTACAGTTTGAGCTTTTTCCAATACATAAAGTATAGTTTTCATAAGTAGACCAAGTCTTGTATGAACTGAAACCTACACATTTATTCTCTGCCATATATGTGCATGGATTAGTGTAGTCCAAAATAACAATGATCTCCAAACAGCTGTAACATTTTTATTGTAGAATCCATGGAATACTCACTATGTTCTCCTGTCATCTCAGAAGACAGAAAAATAACACACCGCGAGATCTCTGTACAGGCTAAAATTGCTTGTCTGGGTTTATTTACAGATACATTAATATAAAGAAGAAAGATAGATAAGATGCTGTAGCATCTGCCATTAGTTGGACTTCCCCCTGCACCCTTCAGCTCCCAAAGATGTGCAAAGTGTGAGCTGATAATGGCACAGTGAGTGAAAACAGGGCATCTGGGACCTGAGTGAACATGGCCACTAATAGGCTATCTCTTTAATCGATGAGATTTACAGATTGGGAAGTAACCAGCAGAAGAACTGAGAAGGAGGGTGAATTAAAGGGGGTGAATTTAATGTCAAATTAGGTACCAAAAGAGAAATAAAGAGCAGGAAAGAAAGATTGGATTAAGAGAGAGAGTAAAAAAGAGACAGAAAAGGAAAGTAAGAAACAATTAAAAATAAAAACATAACATTTTTAAAAACTCCCTGAAAAATTCAAAACTTGAAGGAATGAGACTCCACACTGGCAATAGTCAGAGAGGTTGATTGACAGTAATTAACAATTATTTCATTGTTAAAAGGGTACTTATCTTACTAATTACTAACTAAATATCTGCAACGGGTTTAGAACATAAGAACATAAGAAATAGGAGCAGGGGTAGGCCATTCGGCCCCTTGAGCCTGCTCAGTCATTCAATAAGATCATGGCTGATCTGATCATGGACTCAGCTGCACTTCCCTGCCCGCTCCCCATAATCCCTTATCCCCTTATCGTTTAAGAAACTGTCTATTTCTGTCTTAAATTTATTCAATGTCCCAGCTTCCACAGCTCTCTGAGACAGCAAATTCCACAGATTTACAACCCTCTGAGAGAAGAAATTTTTCCTTATCTCAGTTTTAAATGGGTGGCCCCTTGTTCTAAAATTATTCCCTCTAGTTCTAGTCTCCCCTATCAGTGGAAACATCCTCTCTGCATCCACCTTGTCAAGTCCCCTCATAATCTTATACTTTTTGATGAGATCACCTCTCATTCTTCTGAATTCCAATGAGTAGAGGCCCAACCTACTCAACCTTTCCTCATAAGTCAACCCCCTCATCTCCGGAATCAACCATGTGAACCTTCTCTGAACTGCCTCCAAAATATGGAAACCAAAACTGCACGCAGTATTCCAGGTATGGCCTTACCAATACCCTGTACAACTGTAGCAAGACTTCCCTGCTTTTATACTCATCCCCTTTGCAATTAAGGCCAAGATTCCATTGGCCTTCCTGATCACTTGCTGTATCTGCATACTAACCTTTTGTGTTTCATGCACAAGTACCCCCAGGCTCCGCTGTACTGCAGCACTTTGCAATCTTTCTCCATTTAAATAATAACTTGCTCTTTGATTTTTTCTGCCAAAGTGCATGACCTCACACTTTCCAACATTATATACTCCATCTGCCAAATTTTTGCACACTCACTTAGCCTGTCTATGTCCTTTAACAAATTTTTTGTGTCCTCTTCACACATTGCTTTTCCTCCCATCTTTGTATCATCAGCAAACTTGGCTGCATTACACTCAGTCCCTTCTTCCAAGTCGTTAATATAGATTATAAATAGTTGGGGTCCCAGCACTGATCCCTGCGGCACCTCACTTGTTCCTGATTGCCAACCCGAGAATGAACCATTTATCCCTACTCTCTGTTTTCTGTTCATTAGCCAATCCTCTATCTATGCTAATATATTACCCCCAACCCTGTGAACTTTTATCTTGTGCAGTAACCTTTTATGTGGCACCTTGTCAAATGCCTTCTGGAAATCCAAATACACTGGTTCCCCTTTATCCACCCTGTTCATTACATCCTCAAAGATTTCTAGCAAATTGGTCTGTATCCGCACAAATACAGCAACTTCATGAATTTCAATACATGTCAATATTGAGGCAGATAGTGAAATGCCATTTCCGCAAATTTAAAATTAGTTTAGGTTATTTTTAGCCCCTTTAAAATGTTTAAATTTAATTTTCAAAAACATTAATATTTGTTTTAAATATTTAATTAATTTGTATTTTAATTAATTTTGCACATGTAATGATTTATTTTTATTTAATAGGTGTGTAGTTGTGTTTTTCAGGCAATTCCTATTCATGGTTATGGGGATTCCGTACATAAATGGAATTCCCATAAGCTTAATGGGGATCCACTTTTTGTTTGGTTGGCATGGCCCACATGATCTCAGGGGAGCTTGTGAACTGGGATATGTGGGCCTTTACGCATGCGTACGCATAGAGGCCCAGGAGCGCAAGTCTCCGAAACTCCGGGACCATCAGGTGGGTTCGTACTTTTCTTGCGGTTTGGAGGCGTTTCGCCTGTGGGAAGCCTCCGACCGCAAATTCAGGACCATTGCCTACTTACCACCCACAGATCCTTTGGATAGAACAATTGGGTTTCTCTTTACTTGTCAGTGTTTTTTTTCGGTATGAACCTTTTCACATAGTTCACGAGTCACACATGTTTACAGATCCTGGATGTCTTTGGCAGAACTAAAAAGTCGTATCAAGAATTGCTGTCATGTAAAGCCATTTGTTTTAAAGTAGACGAGCAGCCATGGTGTTAACAGTCTGTGCACCGTAGCAAATAAAATGGCAAAGGCCTGTAACTGCTGTTTTACTGCATATTTCAGCCAGCACCTAATCACGGCTAGAAATGACAATTTCACCTGTCCAACTACAGACATTAACTTTTTGAAACCTGCTGCCTCAACCATCAAAGGAATTTTATCTTCACTGATTTCTTACGAGTAGACTGATCACCTTCTGTTTTCAAACTTTATGAAGAGGCAGGAACCTCCATTTTGAACCTTAATTATTTAAAAAAACAGAGTGGCTGCTGCCAACCAACTGGAAGCTACTGGAAGCTGCGCAGAAGCATTCTGTGCATAAATGTCAGGTCCCAAATAAGAAAAAGTTCACCACGAGGACAGAGGACCTGATAGCGAGAAAAACACTCGAAACACACGCCGCGAGGATACAATAAAACTCTCACAATTTGACAACATCCCAATATCTCCTTCAAGGCACAATTCCTCAGTAAATTATACTGAAAATGTTAGCAGTTCATTCTGAGGAATTAATCACACCACTGTCACTCTCTTCCCTCGCCTTCCTCCTCCGCCCACCCTCGCGTTTTCCTCCCCAGTCTCTTTATTGAGTGCTCCACTCTCTATCTCGCTGCACCGTCTCGACTCTCTCAATGACCCTTTTCCCAGCCGATGAAATCCTAACATCCTGCGTCTGCATTCTGTTCACCAGCCGTGGGTTCAAACCACAGCTGACAGAGGGCCTGATGGCGATAAACACACTCCGTGAGAATACAACAAAACTCTCACAATCTGATAACGTCCTAATATCACCTTCAAGTCACAGACCTCACGATACCAGAAATTTCCACCCCTCAGCTTTCTCTCTCACCAATCTGTGGGAAGTCCGGTGAGAACAAAAACCCACTGGAACTGTGTCTGTGCAACTACTTTATTTAATTGGCAGCAGTCGCATCCTTTAAAAAAAAACTTCATATGAAATAAAGAGAGAAATTCTTATTGGGGAATATTTTCTGATCAACGCTGTTCCATGGTTGTACTAAATCCCTTCATGTATCTTTTTAATACAAGCACTATTTATTTTAACAGTGTCATTCAGACAACATAGGAGCGAGTGGTTGACATTCCCGCCTCTGAGTCAGGAGGTGTCGGGTCCGAGCCCTGCTCCAGGCAGCCCCAGCAAGTGGTTCTCAATTCCGGGTTGACATCCAGTGGGGCAATTGTGTTCCCTTACTCCTCCCATTGATGGGTTTAGGGATCCCTAAAACACATCTGCCGCATAAGGTTAGCTATCCAATTGACTGATATTATCTGAAAAAAAAAGAAAGACTTTTTTACAATACCTTTCACAACCTCAGAGTGTCCCAAAGTGCTTTACAGCCAATGAAGTACTGTTGAAGTGTAGTCACTGTTATAACAGAGGAAACGCGGCAAACAATTTGGGCACAGCGAGTTCCCACAACAGTATGATAATGACCAGATAATCTGTTTTACTGATATTGGTTGAGGAATAAATATTGGCCAGGACACAGGGGAGGACTCCTCTGCTCTGGTTATGGAAACTACCAGTGTGACTAGTAGCGACAACACATCCTCAAATCAGGATATAGCCGTAGAAACTTCGGGAAATATACAGCAGAGAATCCCAGGACTAGATTTTCTTCTTGTTTTCTTCCTGTTTATTGGTAGTCCTGGAACAGCCAATGGAGGAAAATGTGGCAGAGAGGCATGTGGAGATTGCCACTCCTGAAGCCTGTCTGTACTGGGCCCAGATAAGGGAAGTGCACAACTGTCATTAATTGTGTTTTTATGTGTATCCAGCCAAAAGTTCAATTAGATAACACGTTATCACATCTTTTACAACCAATGGATTATTTAAAAAAAATGCATTCTGGGGATATGAACGTCACAAGTAAGGCTAACATTTATTGCCCTTCCACAGTTGCCCTTGGAAAGGTACCAGTGAGCCTTCTTAAACCACAGCAGTCCTTGTGGTGAAGGTGCTGCCATGGTGCTCTTAGGCAGGGAATTCCAGGTATTTAACCCAGTGACCACGAAGGAATGGTGACAAATGTCCAAGCCAGCATGGTGTGTAACTTGCAAGGGAACTTTGAGATGGTGGTGTTCCAGGCCTGGATGACATTCAGGCTTGGGCTGATAAGTGACAAGTGACATTCACACCACCCAAGTACCAGGCAATGAGCAACTCCAAAAAGAGAGAATCTAACCATCCCACCTTGACATTCAACAGCATTACCATCGTCAAATCTCCCACTATCAACATCCTGGGCGTAACCATTGACCAGAAACTTAACTGGGCCAACCACATAATTACTGTGGCCACAACAGCAGGTCAGAGGTTGGATATTCTATGGCGAGTGCCTCACCTCCGGACTCCCCAAAGTCCACCATCTACAAGGCAAGTCAGGAGTGGGATGGAGTACTCTCCACTTGTCTGGAAGAGTGCAGCTCCAACAAGACTCAAGAAGCTCAACACCATCCAGGACAAAGCAGCCCACTTCATCAGACCCCATCAACCACCTTAAATACTTCACTCCCTCCACCACTGGCACTCCGTGGCTGCAGTATGTACCATCTACAAGATGCACTGCAGCAACTTGCTAAGGCTTCTTCGACAGCACCTCCCAAACCCGTGACCTCTACCACCTCGAAGGACAAGGGCAGCAGGTGTATGGGGACACCATCACCTGCAAGTTCCCCTCCAAGTCACGCACATCCTGTCTTGAAAATATATCACCGTAAAGGGTACAAAGGGTGCAGAATTCCTAAAATGCATTCAGGAGAACCTTTTTAGCCAGTATGTAGCAAGCCCAACAGGGGAGAGGGCGGTTCTGGATTTAGTTTTAGGGAATGAAGCTGGGCAGGTGGAAGGAGTATCAGTGGGAGAGCATTTAGGTGTTAGTGACCATAATTCAGTTAGATTTAAGGTAATTATGGAAAAGAACAAGGATAGACCAGGAATAAAAGCTCTAAATTGGGGAAAAGCCAACTTTGCTAAGCTAAGAGGTGATTTCGCCATAGTGCACTGGAAACAGCTACTTGTAGGTAAATCAGTGTCAGAGCAGTGGGAGGCATTCAAGGAGGAGATCCAGAGGGTTCAGATCAAATATGTACCCTTAAAGAAAAAGGGTGGGACCAACAAATCTAGAGCCCCCTGGATGTCTCGGGACATATAGGGTAGGATAAAGACAAAAAGGGAGGCTTATGACAAATACCGAGAGCTAAATACGGCAGAATCTCTGGAGGGGTATAGAAAGTGCAGGGGTGAAATTAAAAAGGATATTAGGAAAGCAAAGAGAGAGCATGAAAAATTCTTGGCAAGGAAAACCCAAAGATGTTTTATAAACATATTAAGAGCAAGAGGATAACTAAAGGGTAGGGCCTTTTAGAGACCATGAGGGTAATCTGTGTGTGGAGGCAGAAGATATGGGTCTGGTTCTTAATGAATACTTTGTGTCTGTTTTCATAAAGGAGAGGGGTGATGAAGACACTGCTATCAGTGAGGAGGAGTGTGAAATATTAGGTGAAATAAACATAGTGAGAGAGGAGGTATTAAGGGGCTTTAGCAGCTTTGAAAGTAGATAAGTCCTCAGGTCCGGATGAAATGTATCCCAGGCTGTTAAATGAAGCAAAAGGTGAAATAGCAGAGGCTTTGACTATCATTTTCCAATCCTCTCTGGCTTCAGCTATGGTGTCAAAGGTCTGGAGGACTGCTAATGTGGTACCTCTGTTTAAGAAGGGAGAAAGGGATAGACCAAGTAATTACAGGCCAGTCAGCCCAACCTTGGTGGTGGGAAAATTATTGGAAAAAATTCTGAAGGACAGGATAAACCTTCATTTAGAAAGACATGGAATAATCAAGGACAGTCAACATGGATTTGTTAAGGAAAGGTCGTGTCTGACTAACTTGATTGAATTTTTTGTGGAGGTAACAAGGAGGGACGATGAGGGTAGTGTGTTTGATGTAGTGTATATGGATTTCAGTAAGGCTTTTGAAAATGTCTCACATAACAAACTGGTCACAAAAGTAAAAGTCCATGCGATCCAGGGCAAAGTGGCAAGTTGGATCCAAAATTGTCTCAAAGGCAGGAAGCAGCAGGTAATGGTTGAGGGGTGTTTTTGTGACTGGAAGGCTGTTTCCAGTGGGATTCCATAGGGCTCAGTACTAGGTCCCTTGTTTTTTGTGGTATGTATCAATGATCTAGACTTGAATATAGTGGATATGATTAAGAAGTTTGCCAATTATACTAAAATAGGCTGTGTGGGTGATAATGAAGAAGAAAGCTGTGGACTGCAGGAAGATGTCAATCAACTCGTCAGGTGGGCAGAACAGTGGCAAATGGAATTTAATCCAGAGAAGTGTGAAGTAATGCATTTGGGGAGGGTTAACAAGGAAAGGGAATACATATTAAATGATGGGACACTGAGAAGTGTAGAGGAACAAAGGGATCTTGGAGAGCATGTCCACAGATCCCTGAAAGTAGCAGGCCAGGTTGATAAGGTGGTTAAGAAGGCATACAGAATGCTTTCCTTTATTAGCCGAGGCATAGAATACAAGAACAGGGGGGACAGGGGGAGTTATGTTTGAACTGTATAAAACACTAGTTAGGCCACAACTAGAGTACTGCATGCAGTTCTGATAACCACATTACAGGAAGGATGTGATTGCACTGGAAAGGGTACAGAAGAGATTTACGAGGAAGTTGCCGGGAGTGGAGAATCTTAGCTATGAGGACAGATTAGAAAGGCTGGGTTTGTTTTCCTTGGAACAGAGGAGGCTGAGGGGAGACCTCATTGAGATGTATAAAATTATGAGGGGCCTAGATATAGTGGATAGAAAGGGCCTATTTTCCTTAGCAGAGGGGCCAACAACCAGGGGCATACATTTAAAGTAATTGGCAGAAGATTTAGAGGAGATTTGAGGGGAAATTTCTGCACTCAGAGGGTTGTGGGGATTTGGAACTCGCTGCCTGAAAGGGCAGTAGAGGCAGAAATCCTCACCACATTTAAAAAGTACTTGGATGTGCACTTGAAATGCTGTAACCTGCAGGGCTATGGACCAAGAGCTGGAAAGTGAGATTAAGCTGGATAGCCTTTTATTGGCTGGCATGGACATGATGGGCTGAAATGGCCTCCTTCCATGCTGTAAATTTCTGTGATTCTATGATTCTATGATTCCTTCATCGTTGCTGGGTCTAAATCGTGGAACTCCCTCTCTAAAAGCATTGTGGGAGTACCTTCACCACACGGACTGCAGCGGTTCAAGAAGGCGGCTCACCACCACCTTCTCAAGGGCAAGTAGGGATGGGTAATAAATTCTGACCATGCCAACGATATCCACATCCCAGAATCTAATTTTTTTTAAATTCTTCTATGTGATGGAGGTCGTGAATTTAGGAGGTGCTGTCGAAGAATCCTTTTGAAGTTTGTTTACTGTTATTATGTAGGTAAACATCTGTAAGGAAATATAGGTTTAGAAGATATTTGGGAAAACCAGTCCGAAAGAATTAATAATTGCAGCCTTGCCTGGAACTGTGCATTCACCTTGAACTGCTACAAATGATAATAAGCTTTTCCAGTCTAACGAATATTCTATTTTTTCCTTTGTCCAATCTACAACCTCTTTGATTAGTTTATAATATTGGGCCTTGGTAGATTACATTTAATTTCTTAGCTTCGATAGGCCACGGTTACATTCATTCCTCTAATTAAATTAATAAAGAGGACAATGTTTTGAGACGTAATTGCAGTCAGTAAGGCCATTGGTTTCAAAGTCTGCAGGATGGGCCATTAACCCAGGGACAATAGAAGCTTGTGATGAGACTGAAGACAGAAATAAGCGGGGCCTGTGTATGTACATCGTCAATATGATTGGGTAGGTTACGTGAAGTATGGGAGAAAACGAGATTGTCCGAATCCTGCTGTAAGTTCCTGTTTGTGGGTATAACCAATGGGCTTGGGCCCACTCTCAGTGTGGAAGATTCAACAGTGAACACCTGGAGAGTTAACGAGGATGAATTGTAGGGGAAAGTCGAACAGGAGGAAAATCTTGTAGCCGAGGAAAACCAGGATAATATTAATCTCAACTGCACCTTGTAAACTGCTGCTCAAATACTGTAATGTATTAAGTCTTATATGAAATAAGTACCACCACTGTTACCAATATGGTGTGAGCTTCAGACAGTTGGAAAGAATCCAAAAGGGCTATAAATGGCAGCCAATCTTGTACATAACAAGGTCCCAGCAGCAACAAATGAATGAACCATCGGTTAATCCCGTCTGTTGGGTGGTAACGATTGAGGGAAAACTTAGCTGGGACACTGGGAAATCTCCCTTCTCTTCTTTACATCCTGTCATGATCAGGCAGATGAAGCCTTAGTTTGACATTTCATCCAAAAGACGACACTTCTGAAAATGCACACCCCCCTGAGTACTGCACTGAAGTGTCAGCCGAGATTATGTGCTGAGGTCCTGGAGTGGAGCTTGTGCCCATGACCTGACTCAGAAGTGAGTGCAGCACCATTGAGCCAAGCTGGAAAAAAAGATAAAGCAGAATAAGATATTTTTGGCTAACTTTTTATTTTATAAAGAGATTAGTTTAAAAGAAAGTTTGCTGCATCCGATGTAGCTTTCCAAACTGTTGTCACATTAATAACCGAAAAACATTTCAAACAGAGTGAATCAGTAAATGGCAGAGATAGACTCTGTTAAAGTGCTTAGTATTGATATATTACAGGTTTGAATTATTTCCTTCCGTTCTTTCACAGAATGCCCTCCTCTGGGCTTGGAGACATTGCGAATTGATGATTTTCAGCTCCATGCATCTACTGTCCAGCGTTATGGTTTGGGGGCTCACAGAGGCAGACTGAACATCCAGGTATGTGTTTAAAAAGAACATTTAAGTTTTGTATGGGCGGGGGGGGGGATTTCTTCAGCCTTATCAAATGCCAAGTAAGTAATATATCAAAGAAGCAATATCAAAGGAAATCCTAGTGTAGGGCAAGTGGAAGGATTTAAATCAATATCATTCCTCTGTCATTTTATCTTCTTAATTGAGTTCAAAATAATTGTATTTAATGGACTGTATGGGCAGCTCTTTAATCAATTCATTTTAATGGACAAACACATTGAGATGCTGTAGGGAATAGAGATTCCCTTACAGTGGGCATGTAGCAAAGGAGCAAGAACAGTTAATTGGCTGTTTGCAAAGCATCGTTAGGAAACACACGATGAATACTCTGCAGCACGGGGGGAACAGTAACATCGGAAGAATGGCCTGTGAACAATCTGTGAGCAGTACAAAGCAACTGCTTCCACCTCTGCAAATCAGATGCTGCATGGGAATCCCCTTTCCTCACATCATCCGAACACAACCACTCTGTTAAACTGGGTGGATACAGGGTCCCTGTGGAGTTCTGTAACTACTGTTTTATTTTTACATAATCCAGAAAGAAAAACAGCAAACAGTATTCTTCTAAACCAATGTTGCCAGTGGTTACCTGTGCCCCGCAGAAGCCCACATTGGAAATTCAAGTATGTGCTGCACCTGATTTTCTGAGTGTTGCTTTAAATGGTCAGAAATCATGCTCAGCATGTGCCCACATTTCCAAATTGCCCCCCAGCCCCGGTGCGTGAGGCTTCCCACTGGCAGCTCAAAGTTGGAAAATGATCCCTGAGAAGTGTGCTTTTTGAGTCTGTGCTCTACATCCTGGCCTTGAAATTACACTGTGGAGCACCTGTGAGTCAAAGCATCCTTCTGGAATTTCTCGACACTGTTTTAGCACAAGCATTAACCTATTAAACCAAATATAGAGGGCAAATAGAATTCTGGGTTTCACATATAGCACCATTGAACAGTGGTATAGTGGTTAGGTTACTGGACTAGGAATCCAGAGGCCTGATCTGAAGACCTGAGTTTAAATCCCATCATAGCAGCTGGGAAATTTAAATTCAGTTAATTAAACAAATCTAGAATAAAGGAAGAAACTAATATCAGCAATGGTGACCATGAAACTGCTGGATTGTTGGAAAAACCTATTTGGTTCATTCATGCCCTTCCTATATATGTGACTCCAGATCTACAGCAATGTGGTTGACTCTTAACAGCCCTCTAAAATAGCCTAGTAAGCCACTCAGTTGTATAAGGTGGTGGTATTCAAGGGCAATTAGGGATGGGCAATAAATGATGGCTTTGCCACTGATGCCCACATCCAATGAATAAAAAATATATAAAGGCAAGGAAGTGATGTCAAATCTGAAGACGACACTGGTTCAGCCACAGCTGGAGTATTACATGCAGTTCTGGGCACTCTGTTATAAAACGGATATTAAAGTCATTGAAAGGGTGGTGAAGATTCACTGAACTGACCCCAGGAAAGAGAGACTATAGTCACAAAGAAAGATGTTAAAAATTGAGGCTTTTTTCACTGTAAAAGGCAAATTTAGTACTGTTTTTTCAGAAGCTTTGGAGGTGATAAATAGTGAAGGACTGTTTTTCCTGATTGGTGAATCAGTAACAAAGGGGCATTAGAGTTGGAATTTTTCCCAGAACAATGAAGAGGAAATGAAAAGGATTATACAGGATTAGTAGAATATGGAATGCTCTACCACAGGGTTATTGAGGCAAAAACTAGAACATCTTTTAAGAGGAAATCAAATAAATACTTAAAGGAAGAATATAAAAGGATGTGTGGAAAGAGGAGGAAAATGGACTTAGAATAATTAGTTCCACTTGAAGGCATGATGGGTCAAATGGCTCCTCCTGAATATCATTTCAAAAGTTTCTATAACATCACTGCTCAATTCAGATGAACATCTTCAATGTTGGTAATTTCAAGGCACATGAGTTCTGTGTGAGAAGGGGTTTCTTAAGTTATTGTCTAAATACAACTGTCTCACCAGCTAAAACAAATGGGTGAGTATTGATTGTTCTACATTAAATGAACTGGGGGAGAAATTCGGCTGCTTTGCGCCTCTCGTTAGCGCCTGGAAGGTGGGGGGTTGGAGCGATACCGGGGCGCTAAGGGGTTAATGACCGGATGCGGTGAATTCAGCCCACCCACGAACTTCAGTGCCAGTTTAGTGTTGGCGCTAACATTTGGAGCCTCGGCCTCGAGCGCCTCGCAGATGGTGACATCATAAAGTGTACAGCACCTCGTTACCGCTCTGGATATGAAATTGCCTCCTGCCCCCTGCTGTGTTGCCAGGCATCAGTAACGGCAGGAAGAAGAAGCGTTGTCACCTCTATTGACTGTGTGGGGAGTGCTAATTAAAGACAGTGGTCTTCAGGTAGGCCAAACTTTATTCTTTGCACCAGTCTGGTGCCTGCTGAAAGGTTTTGATGCTTCATTGCTGCGAGATGGCCAAGCCTTCCACTCTCTGAGAGTGTTTTGGGCTGGAATGGCAGTCACACAGGTCGCCTGGCAACACAGAACTGAGCAGAAGTATGTTGTGCACCATCATTGGTCTTTCCCTTTAAGCGAGGGAAACAACCTCTGATGACAGGAGCATTGCGTTCCACATTGATCAACACTCTGCCACTACTGCCCTGCTCTCGCACTTGAGCACCCTAAAAGAAGTGTTTAGCGCCTGATTTAGCGCTCCACTTCCCTCTTGGAGTGGAAAATGATTATTGTTTGGCCATACTTTTCCCAGATTTCAAAAGTTATTGCCCCAAATGGGGCATTACAGAATTTCTAATCCACTGTTTTATTGGTGAAGTGTAAACGACATTTGTTTTCTCGGTACAGTTTTATATATCAGTCATTGCAATCAAAGTTGCTTCATTCTTCACATATACCTGCCACCTTTTCAGAAAAATGATACTGGCGATCTTACCTTTATATTAAGCAAAAAATGTCCATTTGAATTGGATGTCATTGATTACTTGCTATTTTGGTCCTCGGTGCAGTATGTCCTTTTCAGAGTAATTTTTCAATCGCTGCTGAAACCTTAAAAGACTCAGCAAACAGCTTCTGCGGATCAGTCTGTGATTTAGTTTCAAATAATTTATGTATAAAGTGAAGAATTGGCTGGAAACCTTAGACTGGTATTAATGTGAAATGTGATCGACATATTGAATTTGGCAGCTCTCTGTCTTTCTCACTTAGTTAAAACAAAAAGCAGTTTAAAATTGATGAAACACAGAGCCAAAGTAATAGTAGGAGCAGCCACAGCAGCGTTGGTTATAAGGTGATGAAATCTAACTCAGGCGGGAGTCCAAAACGGACAGTCGCGAATCTGTAACCCATTATACAACCCCCACCACCCATTTCCCCAAGTCAAAAGGAGGGCATAACATGCAGTCGACTCGCAACCATTCTTTTTAACACATATCGAATCCACCACCCAATATACACCCAGGGCCGGATTAAGGGCCTGATGGGCCTGGGGCAAACTGATCCAAATGGGCCTGTGGGTTATGTTTGTTCATGTTCATTACATTACATATATGATTCTGATTTCAGTATGAAAACATAGGCCAGTATATTCAACAATGAAAGCATGTATATCAAATGCATAAATATAATAACAAATTACTACGGTGGACTTATACTATAATATATCATATATTTAATATATATTTTATATATTAAATATATTATATAATAACACCGTTAAATAATTACACAGATAAATAGTAAAGATCTTGGGGACGAATTTGTTCAAGGCCTCCGCCCGCCCAAAGTGCCGCCGATGGCCGGCAAGATACCGGACGATACTTTCGGCGGGGTGTTCATCGCCGAGGTCCCTCGAAGGTCGGCAGGCAGCAAATGAACGACGTACGCCGCCAATCTGGGCGGCAGCGGGCGGGAGCTCTCATTCTCGGCGGCAGAGGCGCTTGCCGCCCAAGTGCCGCTGAGGATGGAGTCGGGCCCACGGAGGGTCGAACAGCTGAAAATAAAAGTCATCAGGAAAAATTTAAAAGCTATCGGAAGACCTTCAGGGGACCCCATCGAGGTAAGTCGCTGTGGAATAAAAAAAAAAAAAAATGTTGACGAACCTTTTTGTTCCGGATCTTCAGATTTACCGTCGGGGACTGATCAGCCTCCATCCAGCGGACCGCCCTTGTTCTGGCGCCGACTCCCGCCAACTCCCACCCGCATGAATATGGGAGCTCGGCGGGTGGGAGGTCAGCTGTGCCACTTGACTGTCCGCTGACGTCAGCGGGCGGTTCCTGGCGCTCTCCCCTCCCGCTCGCTCCAGGTCGCATCGATAGTGGCACTGGGCAGATCTTGCAGAGGAATGTCGGCGGCAGTGGGCCGAAGTTGATAAATTTTGGCCCCCTTGTCTCTGCAAAAATAGATATATACACGTTAGATCAATAAACAATATTTTCTTCGGTTTTGTTTTTCCTCTCTTATTGTCTATTCTATTCAGCCTTTTTGGGAGGCCTTCTATTTTTTTTCCTCCATTTATTTGGTGGGCCTTTGTTCTTTGGTGGGCCTGGGGCTGTAGCCCCATCCACCCCATGGTTAATCCGTCCCTGTATACACCCCCTTCAATTTTCTTTTTCATTGACTTCAATGGTATAATGTGTATAATTGGACGGTCCATCCGATAACGCCGAGAGTTAAAATTACCCCCAATAGTATTACAGCAGTCTCAGCAATAGAAGCAAAGAAACATAGAAATCTACAGCGCAGGAGGAGGCCATTTCGGCCCATCGTGTCCGCGCTGGCCGACAAAGAGCCACACGGCCCTCGGTCAGCAGCCCTGAAGGTTACATATAAACCTATGAACAATGAACAATGGGGGGAAAAGTAAAGAGCACCCAGCCCAACCAGTCCGCCCCACACAACTGCGACACCCCTTGCATTGAAACATTCTACACTCCACCCCAACCGGAGCCATGTGATCCCCTGGGAGAGGCAAAAACAAGATAAAAACCCAGGCCAATTGGGAAAATAATCTGGGAAAATTCTTCTCCGACTCATCGAGGCGATCGAAACTAGTCCAGGAGATCACCCTGGCCATATTTGATTCGCTGAGTACTTACCATTGTATCTGTGCCAGCCAACAAGAGGTTATCCAGTCTAATCCCACTTACCAGCTCTAGGTCTGTAACCCTGCAGGTTATGGCACTTCAAGTGCCCATCCAAGCACCTTTTAAATATGGTGAGGGCTTCTGCATCCATCACCCTTCCAGGCAATGAGTTCCAGACCCCACAACTCTCTGCATGAAGAAGCCTCCCCTCAAATCCCCTCTGAACCTTCCACCAACCACCTTAAAACTATACCCCCTCATAACTGATCCTTCCACCAAGGGAAATAGGCTCTTGCTATCTACTATATCCAGGCCCCTCAAAATTTTGTACACCTCAATGAGGTCTCCTCTCAGCCTCCTCTGTTCCAATGAGAACAAACCCACCATATCCAATCTGTCCTCACAGCTAAGATTCTCCATTCCAGGGAGCATTCTAGTAAGTCTCCTCTGCGCCCTCTCTAGTGCAATCACGGTCTTCCTATAATACGGCGACCAGAACTGCACACAGTACTCCAGCTGTGGCCTAACCGGAGTATTATACAATTTAAGCATAACCTCCCTGCTCTTGTATTCTGTGCCTCGGCCAGTAAAGGCAAACATTCCGCATGCCTTCTTAACCACCTTATCCATCTGGCCTGCTACTTTCAGGGATCTGTGGACAAGCACTCCAAGGTCCCTTTGTTCATCTACACTTTTAAGTGGCCTACCACCTAATGTGTATACCCTTTCCTTATTAGCCTTCCCAAAGTGCATTACCTCACACTTCTCCAAATTAAATTCCATTTGCCACTGCTCTGCCCACCTGCCCAGTAGATTGATATCCTCCTGCAGTCCATGACTTTCCTCTTATCAAACACACTGCTAATTTTAGTGTCATCTGCAAACTTCTTAATCATACTCAATATATTCAAATCTAGATCATTGATGTATACCATAAAAAGCAAGGGTCCCAGTACTGAGCCCCGAGGAACCCCACTGAAAACAGCCATCAATCATTACCCTTTGCTTCCTACCTCTAAGCCAATTTTGGATCCAACTTGCCACTTTGCCCTGGATCCCATGAACTTTAACCTTTGTGACCAGTCTACCATGTGGGAACTTATCAAAAGCCTTGCTAAAGTCCATATATACTACATCGTACGCACTACCCTCATCGGCCCTCCTGGTTACCTCCTCAGAAAATTCAATCAGGTTAGTCAAACACGATCTTCTCTTAACAAATCCGTGCTGACTGTCCCTAATTAATCTTTGCCTTTCCAAATGTAGATTTATCCTGTCTTTCAGGATTTTTACCAATCCAATGGTTTTGCACTTCTGTTGGCGATCTGATCGATGGGAGCGGAGAATCCAGCCTGGGCCTGTACGGTTTATGAGTCCTGCACCAGCTGAGCAGGATTGATATTATTTGACTTTACACGGTGTGGTCAGATGGTTTAAATATGCTCCACCTGGCACAAAGTGTACGACATGCTGGGAAGAGCAGGGGGGAAGGTGGAGCTGAAGCCAATGAAAGGCTGCTGTGGAGCACTGGCAATATTTGTGGAGGACGGGGAGGATGACAGCTGTTGGAGAGCATTTGGCCCATTTATGAACAAAGTGTTGAAAAACTGGCAAGTTGTTCATGTTTCCTTTGTTAATGTTAGTGAACAGCCTGAGTGGAGACATCTGATTTCTGAACCAACACTAGCAGTTAGATGATACAATGGGGATGAAATTGGTGTGGGCGGTAACACAGAGCGGACAACAGAAAATCGACAGCATGTTTTACACCCATTAAAGTCACTGGAAAAGAAAATCCAACAGACTGTAAAACAGGCTGCTGATTTGCTATCGCCCATTTTGCGCTACTGCCCGAGACCAATTTCACCCCCTATACCCTGAAGGAGATTTCCGTTCTTGAGTTCATCATAAAATTGTCAACAAAGATAAACAAAAAAAAAAAGAGTTTCTGTTTATTCCTGAGAGACGCCAGTCAATTCCTGCAGGATAGTCTGCCGTGTTAAATGCTGTTAAAACACTGTGGCAGCGATTTGAATTTCGTACTAACATTCACTTGTTGTTGTACTTAGCAACAATGAGCAGACTCAGTTTAAGCAGGAAGAATAATTTGCAGGAGGAGAATTTCCCTATGCTCCTGACACAGACTTGTACTAAGGAAAGCGAAATTGGGCATTGGCAGCTTGTGATTTTCCTGCATTAAACGAAATGGTTGGAAAATTGCAGTTTATGAGTATGTGCACCCAGCAGGCACAGGTCTGCAGTGGAAAATCTCCTCTGATTACTATTAAAAAACCATAGGAATGTCCCTCTTATACCCAGATGTTGAAGAAGCTCTGAGCAACTCGACTGCTAGACTTATCAGTGGAATGAACCACCATTGTTAGTATACACATTAATGCCAACTCTCGCGAATTAGCGATTTTTAATTAAGATTTAACCGAACTCTCAATCTCGCAATTCAACAGCGAATTCTCCTGTTTTTTTTTACCTTGGGGAATGATGCTGGGCGGGAGTTCAACAGCACGGTAGTGCTCTGATTGGTCAGTGTGTGGCACCACTGCTCAGCATCGGCCACGGAGATTGGAATGTTCCTGGGATTGGAAATGGAACTGAAACGGGGATTGGAACCTTCGGTAGTGGGTGTTCCATTCATGCACCGCATGTACCATGCGCATCCCTCTTCACACGCACCCCGACTCGTGGCTCGCGTTGCTGGGGACCTGGCCAGAGGCAGAACGGCGGTGAGCGGACATACGCATCGTGTTATCCCTCGGCCCCCCCGCCAGTTCTCCCTCGGCCCCACAATCTCTCGATCCCACAATCTCTCGGCCTCTGCAAACTCTCTCTCGGCCCCCACAATTTCTCTCTCTGCCCCCACAATCTCTCTGCCCCCACAATCTCTCTCTCTGCCCCCTCAATCTCTCTCTCTGCCCCCACAATCTCTCTCTCTGCCCCCACAATCTCTCTCTCTGCCCCCACAATCTATCTGCCCCCTCAATCTCTCTCTCTGCCCCACAATCTCTCTCTCTGCCCCCACAATCTCTCTCTCTGTCCCCACAATCTCTCTGTCCCCACAATCTCTCTCTCTGCCCCCACAATCTCTCTCTCTGCCCCCACAATCTCTCTCTCTGTCCCCACAATCTCTCTGTCCCCACAATCTCTCTGCCCACACAATCTCTCTCTCTGCCCCCACAATCTCTCTCTCTGCCCCCACAATCTCTCTCTCTGCCCCCACAATCTATCTGTGCCCCCTCAATCTCTCTCTCTGCCCCCACAATCTCTCTCTCTGTCCCCACAATCTCTCTGCCCACACAATCTCTCTCTCTGTCCCCACAATCTCTCGGCCCCCACAATCTCTCTCTCGGCCCCCACAATCTCTCTCTCGGCCCCCACAATCTCTCTCTCTGTCCCCACAATCTCTCTCTCTGCCCCCTCAATCTCTCTCTCTGCCCCACAATCTCTCTCTCTGCCCCCACAATCTCTCTCTCTGTCCCCACAATCTCTCTGCCCACACAATCTCTCTCTCTGCCGCCACAATCTCTCTCTCGGCCCCACAATCTCTCTCTCTGCCCCCACAATCTCTCTCTCGGCCCCCACAATCTCTCTCTCTGCCCCCACAATCTCTCTCTCGGCCCCACAATCTCTCTCTCTGTCCCCACAATCTCTCTGCCCACACAATCTCTCTCTCTGCCCCCACAATCTCTCTCTCTGCCCCCACAATCTCTCTCTCGGCCCCCACAATCTCTCTCTCTGCCCCACAATCTCTCTCTCGGCCCCACAATCTCTCTCTCGGTCCCACAATCTCTCTCTCAGCCCCACAATCTCTCTCTCGTCTCCACAATCTCTCTCTCTGTCCCCACAATCTCTCTCTCTGTCCCCACAATCTCTCTCTCTGTCCCCACAATCTCTCGCCCCCACAATCTCTCTCTCTGCCCCCACAATCTCTCTCTCTGCCCCCACAATCTCTCTTTCTGTCCCCACAATCTCTCTGCCCCCACAATCTCTCTCTCTGCCCCCACAATCTCTCTCTCGGCCCCCACAATCTCTCTCTCGGCCCCACAATCTCTCTCTCTGCCCCACAATCTCTCTCTCTGCCCCACAATCTCTCTCTCGGCCCCACAATCTCTCGGTCCCACAATCTCTCTCTTTGTCCCCGCAATCTCTCTCTCTGCCCCCACAATCTCTCTCTCTGCCCCCACAATCTCTCTTTTGGCCCCGCAATCTCTCTCTCTGCCTCTCTCTCTGCCCCCACAATCTCTCTCTCTGTCCCACAATCTCTCTCTCGGTCCCACAATCTTTCTCTCAGCCCCACAATCTCTCTCTCGGTCCCACAATCTTTCTCTCGGCCCCACAATCTCTCTCTCAGTCCCACAATCTTTCTCTCAGCCCCACAATCTCTCTCTCTGCCCCACAATCTCTCTCGCTCCCCCACAATCTCTCTCTCAGCCCCACAATCTCTCTCTCGGCCCCACAATCTCTCTCTCGGCCCCACAATCTCTCTCTCGGCCCCACAATCTCTCTCTCGGCCCCACAATCTCTCTCTCGGCCCACACAATCTCTCTCTCGGCCCCACAATCTCTCTCTCTGCCCCACAATCTCTCTCGCTCCCCCCCTGAGCTGCCACAGATGGAATGCAAGTGCTGGGTTTCCCTGCTCCACGAACTCTACTCTTTCTGTTTTGAGGCATGTTATTGGACAGCGGAAGAAAAGTTTCTCTGGCGACGGCCAATCAATGATGTCACATACAGCTGTCCCATTTAGGAATACAGTGCAACACGCATGCCTTCTGCACTGTAATGGCAGCGCACATTCAACAGCTGATACAGATGAATCCAAAAATATATTTTGCATTTAAAATAAAAACAAGCTCTTTGCCTGGTTAATGCGTGAAAGGTAACAAGTGAATCAAGCAAAATTACAGTTTATATCACCTTAAAACAGTTATGTAATTATGTCAATTTAATACTATAAACATGAGTGAGATATTTCAGATACTCTATATGAAATAAACAAAAGATGTGTAAGATGCTAAACAGCCTATAATGCAGGCAATGAGCTGCGGAGCGAGCCTGTGGCTGTCACTCCAGGATCAGGCCTGTGTACTGAGTCCAGATCAATATCATTAGCACCGTCACACGCCTCACTGAGTCTTTGAGTCTTTGCAACACCGGGCATTAGAAACTCTTTATTTTGTTTAGAATACAATAATTTTGTGCTTACCTGATACTGAAAAATCAGCTCCACCGCCCCTCTGGACCACAAAAGGAATTTCCAAACTGTGATAGATTCACAGAGCCACATACACACAAGTCTTCAAGATGGCAGCAGCTCCCGGAACTCTCTAGATGTCTGTGGAAGTCTGTGGAAGCTTTTTCAGGTGACCTGACTGTTTATTAAACACTCTGGTGCAGTAACACAATACGTTCACAGTGTGGAGCTACAGACATTACACTTCTCCCTCCTTAATGAAGAAGTTATTATAATAACAATCATCATACATAACTTGCATGGTTATACATAACAAAGGATATGGACTTATTTTGCCATATTTACAAATTAAGCTTAACCATTTGTTTTCTGTTTCGAAGAGGATACCTTCAATCTCGAACAGAACCTTCCAAACATGGTGTTGAATCTGAACTCAATCGAGGCTGATCCTGAGGAAAGTTTTCCTCCAAGGGATGCTCTTGATTTCCATTTGAACTCACTCTAACTTCCGACTGTTTGTTTTCCTGACTCAGACTCCGACTTAAATTCTGATTTTCTCTTGGACTTGTTTCCAGTATATTAGATGTAGGATATGCTACTGGTGTATCAAAACTATCTGATGAGTCAGAAATAATTGAATCATTCCCACCCTCAACTTCTTCCATGTCGGTAAGATATGATTAATGTGAACAAACCTAACCTGTGCATTATAAAACATCTTTACCAAATATGTGCGAGGGCCACATATCTTCACCACTCTTCCTAGTAACCACTTTAATCATTTATGGTGATGGTTCTTCACTCTCACCTTCTGATTTAATGTCACACCTCTCTTTTACACTACCTCTATCATGATTCTCTGTCTGTCTTAATTGTGTCTCTTCTACGGACTGTGCCAAGTTTGGTTTTAACAACAAAAATCTGGTTCATGGCTGTCGTTTGAGAAACAATGCTGCTGGTGTTCTACCAGTAGTTGTATGAGGAGTATTACAACATGTAATTAGAAAATTAGCCAATTTGTGATCCAATAGCAACTGTCTTTTCTTGAGATTTGGATCCAACATTTGTTTGATGAGGGCACGTTTTACAATTTGTACTGTGCGCTCTGCTGCACCATTCGAAGCAGGGTGGTACAGTGGAACCTTGGTATGTTTCACACCATTTTTGCTTGTGAACTGTGCAAATTCTTCTGAACAAAATTGTGGTCCATTATCAGAAACAATTTCTTCTGGAAGGCCAAATGAAGAAAATAAACTTCACAAAATGTCTAATGTTTTACTTGTTATTTTCCACATTGGAAACACCTCGACCCACTTTGAATGGCTATCAATCATAATGAACAATTGTTGTCTTTTTGCTCAGCAAAATCAATATGTAGCCTTTGCCACACCCTGGGAGGCCATTTCCATGGCTGTAATGGTACTGATGGTGGTTGCTTGCTTACCGATTGACATGTCGTACACTGACTCACGATGTACTCTATATCTTTAGGAAGACCTGGCCACCATAAGTAACTACGTGCAAAACTCTTGGTCAAGCACATTACCAGGTGCTGGTCATGGAGGTCTGCTAATAATTTGGACCTGAATTTATTTGGTATAACCACTTTTGCACCCCACATGATACAATCTTTATCGACTGATAATACATTCCTACGAATGAAAAATGGATGAATATCTTTGTTACCTGGTTTGGCCATCCATTTACAATATAATCATACACCTTTGACATCACTGGGTCACATTTGGTTGCTCTACCAATCTCTTCAGCTGTGACTGGCAGTTCATCAATGTATGAAAAATAAAACACTTCTTCCCTATCGGGTGTAACTTGTGACGGGGAAGAAAATCTAGACATAGCATCAGCATTACTGTGATCAGCTGATCATCTGTATTCAATATCTTATGTATATGCTGACAAAATCAAAGCCCATCTCTGCGTTCAGGCTGCAGCTAATGTTGGAACTAGAGATTTTGGATGGAGGATTGCTGTTGGGGGCTTATGGTCCTTAATGATGGTAAACTTACGACCATACAATTATTTATAGAACTTCTTGGCCCCAAAAATTAATGCCAAAGCTTCCTTTTCAATTTGGGCATAATTACTCTCACTGGCACTGAGAGTGCGTGAAGCAAAAGCAATTGGTCTCTCCTCCCCACTACGTGATACATGAGAGATCACTGCCCCAACTCCATATGGAGAGGCATCACATGCTAGCTTAATCTCCTTAGATATGTCATAGTAAACTAACATGGTGCTCTCTATCAAGTTGCTTTTACACTCCTTGAATGCTGTATCGCATTCTTTTGACCACTTCCAATGCGCCTGTTTTTTTCAACAGATCATTCAGTGGATGTAATACTGTAGCCAAATTTGGTAGGAACTTCCCATAATAGTTCAAAAGACCCAAAAATGATTGAAGTTCAGTGACATTTTTGGGATTGGATGCATCCAGCTTTCCCATGGTTGGATGTAAACCATCTTGTCTACTCTGTACCCTAAGTACTCCACTGAGTTTTGAAATAACTCACACTTACGAGCAGACACTTGTACTCTGTGCTTCTCCAGCCATTTGAGGACTTCGTTCAATATGTTATGAATTTGCTTATTTGGTGCTGAAATCAGTATGTTATCATACTACCCCTTCAATATCTTGCAAAATCTGGTTCATCACCTGTTGGAATATGGCAGGGGCAGAAGACACTCCAAACGGTAGCTTATTAAATTGATATAGGCCTAGAGAGTATTTATAGTCAAGCATGACTTGACTCCTCATCTAGTTCAAGCTGTAAGTAGGCATTTGTAAGATCCAACTTTCAGAAGATCTGCCCACCTGTCAGTGTTGTGAACAAATCTTCTATATTTGGCAATATATTGGGGACATTACCCTCTAGAACCTGGTTTATGGTTACTTTATAATCACCACAGAATCTTACCTTACCATCGGCCTTAGGTACAACAACAATGGGTATAGCCCAATTACATCGATCTATCTTAGAAATAATGTTCTCAGTCTCTAATCTTTTCAGTTCTTGCTCAACTTTCTCCTTGAGTGCATATGGTACAGAACATGGCTTGCAATAAACCGCATGGCTAACGTCCTTCTGTACCCTGACACTCACCTTGAAGCCTTGGATCGGACTGCCCATTTCGCAGAACACCTTTCGATAACTCTTGATAACATCATCCGTTGATGCAAATCTTATTTCAACACCGAAAATCTCACTCCAATCCAGCTTCAGTGATCCCAACCAATTTCTTCCTAGTAAGGCAGACTTGTCTCCTTTCACTACTATTAGAGGCAAGTTCTGAAATTGATCCTTGTAGTTCACCGGTACGGTGATACGACCTACCACAGGAATGTTCTCTCCCGAGTAGCCTCGCAACTCTATCTTGGATTTCTCCAATGGGAAATCATGCAATTTGTCGAGTTTCAGCGACTCCGGTACTACATTCACGGATGCACCAGTGTCGATTTCCATTTGTGTCTTGAATCCCGCAACATCTATGTGGATTTTGATACTTTTTGAATTGCTGTCTGTTAACCTCGTGCTCCTGATGACGTGTAACTCTAACATCTCCTCGTCCTGTTGTTGTTCTTCCATGCTATGTAGTCCCTTGGGATTTCTACTCATAGCTTTGAACGCTGGACTCATAGCTTTAAAACTGTTTACACTTCAGTCGCCATGCCTTCACAAGATGCTCAGTTTTCCTGCAGAAGAAACGCCCTGCCTTCACATATGGACAACTTTGAGCAATGTGTTGTCCCAGGCACCAATAGCAGGACTTCAGTGCTCTGTTAGAATTTCCAGTTTCTGAGACTTTGGGCCCCCACCGCCTCTTACTTTGAACCTGCAGGTGATTCACCTCGGTTGTCTGACGACTGAAAAGAGTATGAAATTCTTGGGAATATTAGTCGGCCATGCTCATTGACCTAGCTGCCTGACAAGCTATATCAAAAGTCAAGTCAGGTGTTGTCAATAACTTTCTTCTGATCGCATCATTTTTCATCCCACAAACAAAACGGTCCCACAATGCTTGGTTCTGAAAGTTTCCGAAATTACAGTGAATAGATAGCTTTTTTAATGCTACAATGGACTCACTGATATTTTCATCGGCCATCTGATTTCGTATACTGAAACGATAGCTTTCAGCAATTTCCAAGGGTGCGGGGTTGTAGTGCTGTTCCAGCTTAGGTAAAATCTCCTTAAGCACTGTGTCCTTTGGCTCGGCAGGCACCAGTAAATTTATCAGTGTTTCATACAACTCAGGCCCAGTTTCAGTTAAGAAAATCGCTCTTTTTCGTTCCAACACTGCCCGGTTCAGGTTTGCATTCGCTGGAACTTCGATTATATTATTTGCAGTGAAATACATTTCTAGCCGATCCACATACGCTTTGAACCTTTCCCGGTCACGTTTAAATTCTCCTAAATACCCCATCACTCCCATAGGTGCAGCCATTTTGACTCTGGCAGTTCAAACAGTGTGCTCGTAATTTACCTCGAATTTGTAGCTGTAATCAAAACAGAGAAGCTCCCAAAGTCTCTGTTGGCTGGCTGAATCCTTCACCAACAAAAATTTCAGCTTTGTTTTATCCGATTATCCTATTCTTTGGTGCCATTTGTGATAGATTCACAGAGCCACACTACACACAAGTCTTCAAGATGGCAGCAGCTCCCGGAACTCTCTAGAAATCTGTGGAAGCTTCTTGTCAGGTGTCCTGACTGTTTATTAAATACTCTGATGCAGTAACACAGTACGTCCACAGTGTGGAGCTACAGGCATTACAGAAATATAGCAACATGGTGTTAACAGGTAGGATTTATTTTTAAAACATTTTGTAAAGCTTTTTCAGATGCAGTAATATAGGGCTCAATTTTTTTTTGGAGCAGGTTGCTTTTTCTGGCCTAACTTAAAAATCCCCAGTTTCTCCAATCAATTTGCACCAGTGTAACTGAGTTAGTTATGAATTTTCTACGTCAGTTTTTTTTCAGCCAAAGGGGGCATAACCAGCCATCTACACCACTTCTGGCCATTTAGGGAAGTTTGGCCAGCTGAGAGTTACTCCAGTTCTGATTAGGCCAGCATATGTGGCCTGTTCTGAAAAACCTTCCCTAGAGTTAAGGAAAGCGGTGCAGCAGATGCCCAGACATACACTAAAATAATTGAAAAACACATAGCAGCAACTTACCTCCAACCCCGCCCGAAGGTTGTCCAGTCTCCACACACACAGGGAGGCTGTCCGGTTCCATTCTCAGTCCCCGGTCCACATGAGAGAGAAAGAGAAAGAGAGAGAGAGAGAGGTTGGAGGTAAGGTGATGCTATGTGTTTTTCAATTCTTTTAATGTATTGGGAGGTGGCTGTATGCGCATTGTGTCCCTGGTTACCATGGCAGCCTGCTCATTTTGGCATGAAGAGATCCAACGGGGAAACTTACAACACTTTTTTTTTGGCGTACTTGGGCCACAAAAAATCGGGCGTAACTCTTCAAGTACGCCAAAAAAATGCTTTGGGGAAAATTGAGCCCATTGATTTTGTAAAGCGCTGTGACCTGTTAGAGATTAAATAAAGCGACTATTGAGTTTTAGAAACGCACTGTCAATCTTTATTGGTTTATGTTTGA
Source organism: Pristiophorus japonicus (assembly GCF_044704955.1). Classification (NCBI taxonomy): domain Eukaryota; kingdom Metazoa; phylum Chordata; class Chondrichthyes; family Pristiophoridae; genus Pristiophorus; species Pristiophorus japonicus. The sequence continues at coordinate 273,112,723 of NC_091979.1, read as the reverse complement.
AAAAAATAGTAACTCATGATTTCTCATTAAATCTCATGATTATTAAGAGTTTGTCATGATTTATAAGATGGTGGGGTTGGCATTAGTGGATACAATATAATCGGGCTTCTGGAAATCTCAGTCCCCTTGGTTCTCTTCTTTTCCTCTCTTGCCACTAATTCCCCTCACTCCTTTCTCCCCTTTGCTGAAGACATTGGATGCAATCTTCATAAAGTGCCCACAATGAGGGTAAAGTCTACTGTAAAGCCACTCCACCCGTCAATATGTGCCGGCATGAGCCCTGGACCATTTAGAAGCCCGGGCCTTCATAGCATGCTGCCAGCGAGCTGTGGGTGTCAGGAAGACCTCTCCTCCTCATTGTGGACCCACCAAAAAACAAATCGAAAGCTTCCTGGGCCGTTTTTTGAGCGACCTCCAGCTTTAAGGCCACTGGTTAGGCCTGATACCACTGGACGAAATGTGCATGGCACAAATCCATATCATGGTCCTAGAACCAGCATAGAACTCCAATTTGCAAAATTAAGTAGGACCACGATTTGCATAATTAAGTAATGTCCCCCCTGTTTCAGGTGAGCAGGCTGCTTGCCCACTTACAGCCTCATCTGAAAACTGGCCCTTTGGTGTTAACAGGTTGCCAATGTGCCCCCTCCAGCAATTCTCATGGCTTTTCAGGCCAGAAACAAGCGGCCAGCAGTCCTTGAATTGTTGTTTGCCAGTCGCACCCTGGTACCTTGTCCACATGGCCATTCTTCATGGGTTAGCCTAAACAGTGAGATTTGGCAGGCTGTTTGACTGTGGTGGCATCACAGCTGCTTATGAGCCTGTCCTCCCACAACCATGTATGATGATGAGGAGCAGAAGTCTTCGCTGATTTTCCACTCCCTATTATTGGACCATGGAGGCCAAATGTAGCTGCCCCAGCTGATCAGGAATCAAACCTGGGACTTCTCGTGCTTGCATGGCTTAGCTACTCAGTGCCTTGACGCCGCTGAAGGAATGGAGAATACTTCTCTTACTACATACACACAATAATGTTGTTTCACATCACCATTACTCTGCATCCACCAACAGTTTGATATTTTTAATTATAATATAAATAATAAATAAAATCAGCATAATTTAGTATGTTAGTTCATAAACCTGATAATTGAGTCCTGAGCTTTATATAAACAATAGAGACTAAGGCCTGAAATCGGCGGCCACGGGTCGGTACGAACTGGGCGGCAAGTCTCCGCAGAGGGGCCGCCATTTTAGAAATTGACCTTTCTCAGTTTTGGAGCGGTGTAGGGGACCGCGCTACCCGTTTTCTTGGTGTGCCGTGCACGCGTCGACCCCTTCCCGAAATTGCCCCGTGGGAAATTGCCGCTTTTGAAAATTGCCCCGCGGGAGCGGCAGCGCTGCCGGTCAGTGCCACTGACAGCTTTTGCTGTCGGTACACTCTCTGTGGTTTGGCGGTGCGGTTGTCCTTAAAGGGGAGGTGGCGCTGCAGGCGACTCCATGTTCTTTTTTGACAGCCGACTGCCAGGTCGGGCCGACAATTATGCCCGTGGGTTCGGCCGGGCCACCAACAAGCAGCCCCTCTTGGGTGGCAGGTCCCTGGCCTGGTCAAAATCTTCCCTGGTGGCCCAGTGTTTGCCACTGAAGTAGCTGCAGAGTTCGCAGCGGCCCTCCCCTTTAACTGAAGGGGAGGGATGTTGTGACGCGCCAGCGCGATGACGTCATCAGCGCGGCGCTGATGACTTCGAGCATCGGCAACTCCGACCCGCCTCCACTTCCGGCGGCTAGCGATGGCTACTCTGACGTGATCGCACTTCCGCCCCTCTCCCCACACCAACACCACTTCAACCGGAAACATCACCCAGAAAGCTGAATTGCTCCGGATTGTCCCCCCCATGCATTGGGGCGGACAGGACACTTCAAGAGCGATAGGTGCGACTTGTTTCGGGCGGTGACAATTTCGGCCCCTAAAGATATAGAAACATTCTTAGTTAGGTATGTACTAATTGTCTACACATATACACATCACATGGTCACTTACAGTTATATTAGTATACATAATAATAATTGGTTTCTTACAAAGTAGCTGCCTGTTTTTGCTTTGTCAATTAAATGGACAGAACTAATTTGCAAGAATTAATTTCATACTTATTTTAGAATTTTGGCTGTTGAAAATATTCTGCATTGAAACCGTAAAGCTCGATAATTTCACCAAATAAGCAGAGACATGAATTCTAGTTTAAAGCTGCGCTGCAGCAGATCACTGTGATGAACAGCCCAGACACAAGCTCACATTGCAACTTGAAAACTATGCATGGAATTTATGTGTGGATAGAAATAAAACACATGGCCATTTAAAATAATTTTTACTTAAACAGGCAACTAAGTACTTTTTATGAATAATCACTTCAGATAATGGTAACTTTGTGTTAACCACATAACTCAGACTCGTAAAACATCTTAAATATGTTGGATGTTATATCCTTGTATCTTTGATTTGGCATAAACCTTGTGGTGTTGCAAACACAGATATATTATATTTCTTTGCACGTCATACATTTTAATGTCAAATTGAGTAAATCCAAATAGAGCAGAACTCAGCTGCTGCATCCTCAAGTTATTTTTAACAGCCTATAGCAAATGGCAATCCCGTTAGACAGTTTGCCCTGAGCTTGGACTGCAAAGATTTAATTTAGTTAATAGTCTGTCGTGTCACTAGGTGAAATCAAATTGTGCACAACAGTGTGATAAAAATCATGATTTTTCCTTAATTATTTTGAACATGAAGTATAAGGTCCTTCTGCTGTCGGAATTGAGGTGGGCTGGGACTTTGACCCACCATGAGGTCATGGTGATGACCCTGCTGTAAATTGCAGCTAATTTAAATTATATGGGCTGTATACATAGACAGGAGTTAGGCCTCTAAGAAAGAAAGAACTTGCATTTATATAGCACTTCTCATAACCTCAGGATGTCCCAAAGCGCCTTAGACAATTAAGTACTTTTTCAAAGTATAGTCACTACTGTAATTCAGGAAATGGGGCAGCTAATTGGCATACAGCAAGATCCCAAAAACAGCAATGAGGTAACGCCCACATCATCTGTTATTAGGTGTTGGTTGAGGGATAAATATCAGCTAGGATACCAGGGATAACTCCTCCGCTCTTCTTCAATATAGTGCCATGGGATCATTTACATCCACCTTTGAGAGCAGACAGGGCCTCACTTTAACATCTCATCTGAAAGACGGCACCTCCAATAGTGCAGGACCTCCTCAGTACTGCGCTGGGGTGTCAGTCTAGATTTTGTGCTCAAGTCTCTGGAGTGGGACTCAAACCCATAACCTTCTCACTCGCAAATGAGAGTGGTACCAACTGAGCCACAGCTGATACTAATGGTCCCTGAATGGCTGGTGCGGGTTTATCTAGCTGAGGGAATGGAGTGCTGGACCTGCATGACCTCCCAATGGAGATATGAGCAAGAAGGACAGGACGTTTGGAGCCAGGGTTCAGAGACTCACCAAGGATGTGGCAGATATACTGTGGATGCACGTGGATGTGACACTGAGTGTTACCTCCTTCAATCCCTGTCAGCGTCTCGAGGATCTAACTGGTGCTATCATGTCTGATCTTCTGCTGATCAGTGGCCACTCAGCATCTAGGATCCAGCACAATTGGCGTGGATAAAATCTGCTTTCATAATGCCATTCTCTCCCTCTCTGTGACCTTTCCAGCCAGGTCCATCAAACACCTGCTCATGCTGGAGGCAGGTTACAGGACCAGGGTCTCCGTTCAACTGCTGTGGTGATGCAACCTGGTGAAGAGTCCGCTTAGGACACAGAAGCATAAAGATGAATGCCACATTGATCCCAGGAGGCTCACGATGCAGCCAGCATCACTGGCATCCCTCACCCTCTAGTAACACCTTGGCCTACCAGGATAAGAACAGCACAGTGAAGCACTGGGGATGGGCATGGTAGTAAAAGCTCGCCCGCTCCATTTAAATGAGGCCCAGCCGTTAAAATGGGTTGGACCTTCCGCTGTACCTCGTGGTCGGTCACCCCTCATGTTCCGTCACCTCACTGCCCGGGAGTTAAAATGCCCTATCTAATGTAGCCCATTTTTAATCTATGCAATCAGGTTGAAAAATACATAATCACTAGTAGTAACACTACACTTGACTAGCACAATCAGTGGTTAAAATTTACATATATCGGGGCATATATACACCAAATTTGCTTAAGTTAGCACTTATCCCATTTTATATAAATGCATCATGCTTTTCTTCTGTGCTATGAATATATGTTTAGACAGAATAAATTAAATTAGAATGAAAAGACAAGAGCATTTGCATTCATTTTAAATTCGAACTTCAATATACTACAATTGCTAAATCTTTGGAAATCTGGCCCAGGAATTTGTTCACACATGCCCATTTTACAGGCGTGCAATGGATACCGAAGCAGCCAATATGGCAGTTAGTCTGTGCCACTTGCCATGTTGGTAAAGGCTCTAGTATAAGCATTCGGGATCCACGCATGAAACAGACGTTAGGTCAATTTGCATATGTAAATAGGCGACTCAAGGCAAGTTTTGAGACTCCTTCCGAAATTGGGCTGTCCTGAATGGAGGTTGTGCCTGGCCTACTGCTTTCAGGATAACCAGGTCTACCTACAGCCTAACCAACAGCCCTTAAAGGAGGCTCTTACCAAAAAGGTACATTTTGTTAAAATAGACTTAGCTGAATATGCAGCCGGGAGCAGCAGTAGTGTTCCTCCCGACTCTACAGCAGGTCTGAAGATTGTTACTGGTCCCCTCACGGCCCTATCTCAATGCCCCCCATGACCTAGGCCAATACTATCCTATTCTATCTTCAAAACTCTACATTAGAATTTTACTTGGGGCATAAAATTATCCAAAAGGATCAGTAATTAATTTTTTTGTAACTGGCTGGGATTTAATGATTGGAGAATAATTAAGTGCAGTTAACGATCTCATAGCTATTATATCAATTGTTGCTGGCAGGAGTTGCTTGATTTTTGTATGTGTAGCAGTTAAGTGGTGAGATATCATTTAAGTTATTGTCTGTCATTATTATTTACACTCAGAAACTAAAGAAAGTTTGAGCAAATTAGTACTATAAATATATAGACTATGCCTTTTCCTACCCACAGGCTGGCATCTTTGAAGATGACTTCTATGACGGAGCTTGGTGTGCCGGTAGGAACGATTATTCACAGTGGTTTGAAGTGGATGCTAGAAGATTAACTAAATTCACTGGAGTTATAACACAAGGAAGAAACTCACTTTGGTCGTAAGTAATACTATCAGCTTTGGCATAAAAAATATCTCAAAGCAAAACACCATTTACTACTGGGAATAACGAGATTGAAGCAAAGGTTTGGGGCCCTAAAGTTAGATATGTAATAACCATTCTTTTTGTTATCACATTTAGATATGTAAATAAGAAGTCAGTATTAGGATTATTGTTGTGTTTCACGTAAGGTAAAAAAAATGTTCTATCTTTCTATTCTCTACAATGTAAAACATTGCAGTTCAAGGAAATATAAAGGTCGTTTTTCTTCAGTTCTTCACAGACACATTTTCTTCATATCACTCGCAAGTCCAACCAATAGCTCCCACTTTTTTACTTTTAATAGCTCCACACTTAGTCCTTCTTCATTGTTCACATTCTTGGCCTCACTATCTACTCTGAACTCAAACAGAACTCCCACATCGCACCCAGTGCTAAAGTTGCCTCCAACAAGCTTAGTTTATTCTTTTGTACCAAGCACTTTTTTCCTCACTAATTCGTAACTGTTTACAAATTCTAAACACATCTAAGATTTGAATGCTGCTGTCATATCTGAGGGCCTCTTTCAACATTTCCCTCATAATCTTGGACAGCATTCAAGAAGAAAGTTTGATACCTGCCTGATTGATAATCCCTCTCCCACCCCCAGATTCAACTCCTTTCTCTCCGTCACAACTTCGTTCTCTTTCTGTATTTTATCGATACTACTGCAGTTGGTGTTGTTACAAGCTTTCCTTTATTGTTCCTCCAAGCTGGTAGTACACAGTACTGCAACATCTTCATCCTCCCTGGACCTCGTACAACCTTTAGAATTTTAAAACTTTCGCTTTGGTGTCATCTATTTGCCACTTCTTAGTTTGTCTTCTTTTTCTCTGTGGTATTTTTTATTTTTCAACCTTGCTCTTTCTTAACCATCTTCTTTCTATTCTGTAGACCTTAAAACTTTAAAAAATCTTTCCTCATAGCAGTTCCCTTTACACTACAGATCAATCTTTTTACAATATTCTCAACCTTTTCTAATTGAAGTGAAGCCTAGAAATTACACCTGGCCGTTTGAACAGACTAGCACTCCACAGGGATAAGTTTAACTTCTAGCGATGGTTTAAAAAATGGACAATATATCAGGTCGGATTGGCCGGCCATTATACAGCCTACCCAATCTGCCTTTCCATTGATTGAGAAGCCAATCACATAGTGCCTGCCTTACACCATCGCTAAAAGTTAAAAGCAAGTGTTAATATAGCATTTCATTGTCCACTGGGAATGAGTTATTAACCCGAAGGCCTGTCTGCCTGCGCCAGTAGATGTGGCAGATCCCATGGCACTACTAAAAGGGCAGGAAGTTCTCCTGGTGCCCTGACCAACACTTCTGCTTCATCTATTAGCACAAAAACAGATTAACTGTTAATTCTTTCATTTACCATTTATGGGACCTTGCTGTCCATATATTAGATGCCGCATTTGCCTCCATAACAATGACTGTGTTTCCAAACGTTCCAAACGTAATAAATTGGCTACCAAACATTTGTGGTGTTTTGTAGGATGTGATATGGTGCTATATAAATGAAACTTCTTCTGTTCTCGGGTCCCTTTCTAACACGCCCTGTACTAATTTAATTCCATTAATTGTATACTTATTTTGTTAATCAACTCACTAGAATCTGCTAATTAAGTCTTTAATGTTTTAATTAGTTAATATTAGCAACAACAAAAACATAAAAATGTTTGTTTTGCTAAAGTTAATGGAAGTGTTAAATCATTATAATACTCAAAAAAAAATACAGGAACAATTTCTATGGATACCTCAGTGGATTCTCAACATGTAGCGAATTGCTTGGGTTGTGTATTCTCAAGTGGAATATATTCCATTTCACAGGCGAATCTCAGCTTGTGCAGAACTGTTCAGACTGTTCAATTTTTAGCCACTGAAGCTGCCTTCTATCCTGAAGCAGGGTTTGAAACGTGGATGTCGTGAGTGCTCAGCACACAGCTGACAGGATGAAAGGGGTGAAGCAATGCACCCACTAACAATTGACAGTGCACTGTTCTGAGAAAAGTATAACTGTTTCTCCACAAAATGATCAAAAGGGTGGTGAATGAATAATTTGGGCTTTTTTGATGTTTGAGGAAATGGTAAGTGAAGGACTAAAATGCCTCTGTTCTTTTTGGCACTCTGGTCAATAGGATCACATTAAATTTCTATGTGTGATGCTTCAATAAAACTATTAACCAATTTATTTTAAACAGGATAATTACTTTAGTAAAAAGGTCCACCCAGGAATTTGATTCAAATATATTAGTATACTAAAAGTAGCACGTAAAGAAACAACAGCCCAGGTATCTTATGTTGTGTAGTTATTGCACTGCTTGAGTTTCCGGACACTGTGAGAATTTCCATTTTACGGAATTCCTTCCCCACCCATGTTAAAATACCATGGGAAAAAATATTTCAAAACAGACTTTTCAAAATATTTGATGGAAATACAAAATTCCCTATTTGTGTTCCCCAGTTTAAGAACATAAGAACATAAGGATAGGAGCAGGAATAGGCCACCTGGCCCCTCGAGCCTGCTCTGCAATTTAATAAGATCATGGCTGATCCGATCATGGACTCAGCTCCATTTCCCTGCCCATTCCCCATAACCCTTTATTCCCTTATCGGTCAAAAATCTGTCTATCTCCACCTTAAATACATTCAATGACCCAGCCTCCACAGCTCTTTGGGACAGATTTGTGACCCTCTGAGAGAAGAAATTCCTCCTCATCTCAGTTCTAAATGGGTGAACCCTTATTCTTAAATGATGCCCCTTAGCTCTAGATTCCTCCACGAGTGGAAGCATCCTCTCTGCATTTACCTTGTCGAGCTCCATCAGTATCTTATATGTATCTTGTATCTTATAATAGAAAACAGAGATTTGGGATAAATGGTTCATTCTCTGGTTGGCAACAAGTAACTTGTGGGATGCCGCAGGGATCAGTGCTGGGACCCCAACTATTTACAATCTATATTAACAACTTGGAAGAAAGGACTGAGTGTAACGTAGCCAAGTTTGCTGACGATACAAAGATGGGAGGAAAAGCAATGTGTGAGGAGGACACTAAAAATCTGCAAAAGGACATAGACAGGCTAAGTGAGTGGGCAAAAATTTGGCAGATGAAGTATAATGTTGGAAAGTGTAAGGCCATGCACTTTGGCAGAAAAAAAATCAAAGAGCAAGTTATTATTTAAATGGAGAAAGATTGCAAAGTGCTGCAGTACAGCAGGACCTGGGGGTACTTGTGCATGAAACACAAAAAGATAGTATGCAGGTACAGCAAGTGATCAGGAAGGGCAATGGAATCTTGGCCTTTATTGCAAAGGGATGGAGAATAAAAGCAGAGAAGTCTTGCTACAGCTATTCAGGGTATTGGTGAGGCCACACCTGGAATACTGCATGCAGTTTTGGTTTCCATATTAACGAAATGATATACTTGCTTTGGAGGCAGTTCAGAGAAAGTTCACTAGGATGATTCTGGAGATGAGGGGATTGACTTATGAGGAAAGCTTGAGTAGATTGGGCCTCTACTCATTGGAGTTCAGAAGACTGAGAGGTGATCTTATCGAAATGTATAAGATTATGAGGGGGCTTGACAAGGTGGATGCAGAGGGGATGTTTCCACTGATGGGGGAGACTAGAACTAGAGGGCATGATCTTATAATAAGGGGCTGCCCGTTTAAAACTGCGATGAGGAGAAATTTATTCTCTCAGAGGGTTGTAAATCTGTGGAATTTGCTGTCTCAGAGAGCTGTGGAAGCTGGGACATTGAATAAATTTAAGACAGAAATAGTTCCTTAAACAATAAGGGGATAAGGGGTTATGGGGAGCAGGCAGGGAAGTGGAGCTGAGTCCATGATCAGATCAACCATGATCTTATTGAATGGCGGAGCAGGCTCAAGGGACCGTATGTTCTTATTTCTTATGTTCTTATGTTCTTATGTTTCAATAAGATCACCTTTCATTCTTCTAAACTCCAATGAGTACAGGCCCAACCTGCTCAACTTATCTTCATAAGTCAACCCCTTCACCTCAGGAATCAATCTAGTGAACCTTCTCTGAACTGCCTCCAATGCAAATATATCCCTCCTTAAATACAGAGGCCAAATCTGTACACAGTACTCTCGGTGTGGTCTCACCAATGCCCTGTACAGTTGTAGCAGGACTTCCCTGCTTTTATACTCCACCCCCCTTGCAATAAAGGCCAACATTTCATTTGCCTTCCTGATTACTTGCTGTACCTGCATACTAACTTTTTGTGTTTCATGCACAAGGACACCCAGGTCCCTCTGTATTTTGTAATCTCTCTCCATTTAAATAATAATTTGCTGTTTTACTTTCTCCTTCTAACACTGCCTTCACACCCCAGAATTCTCCACCGAGCTTCATACTTTTCATTAGATTGTCCTTTGTGTCTATTCGCTGTTGTTCTTTTGTACATCATGAAAGTTAAGTGAACAGGGAGGAAGACCAATCATTTATTGGGGATGCAACTAAGAAGTGATTAGCTCTCAGGATTAGAAATTCCTTTCCAGTTATACTCCGTAGAATGATCGGGGATTGCTTTGCCGAGAGCCTCTAGAACATCTAGTTGTTGGGTTTCAACTGCCTGCTATAGTACTGAGCCACACAAACCAGGAATGTGCCACAATGATTCTTGTCTTGTGCTCCGTAAGCTGATCTTTGCCAGAGCAGCAACAGGAATATATATTGCAATTAGCCATAGGCTAGAAAAGGGAAACAATTATGAGAGTTCCCATTCTCAATCATTATCCTTGTGAGGACAAAGTCAGGCTGTGCTGTGGCACCCTCCACAGTCAAATAGCTGCGGACACTCACCGGCAGAGCTCACACATGAAGAATGGTCACTTGGGTGAGGTACTGAAACAGGTCAGGTGCCATTTGCGGAACTGTATTTCCACCTTTAGAAAAAGATGTGACTAGATAGGAAATAACTGTCATAAATAATGTTTTAGTTTCATTTGGCCTCTGTAACAAATAGTTATATAAAAGAAAAGTTCACCTAATTGTTAGACGGGGCAAGAATGCTTAGGTAGCCTTGGGCTCTCCGCGGGAATAGAATTATAAAGTGACTCGCAGACCTGCACTTGTTGCTGACTTATAGCGATTACGACCGAGAAATTTGTTTGCACTATGCTTTCAGGTTCTAAATGAACACATAAGTCACCAATATAATGGGCAAGAAGCACTCACTCATTTTAAACTGGAGCTGCATCCATATTAGATTGGGCTTCTCCAGAGCACATGCTGGAGGTGATGGAGGTATGAATAGAGAGTAAGAGAACGATATTCTTACCTTGGCATCACTGGTGAGGTCATTGAACTTTTTGCAACATTGCAGCCACATCCTTGCAGCTAAGTTCCTGGCATTGACCTCCTCAGCGACCTCTTCCCACTGGTGGTGGAGTTATTGCCTGGAGGCTTTCTGGTTGGGAGGAGGATCTTCCTTCTCTTGTCCACTGCTTGTACAGGGCCTCCAAGGCAGCATCGGAGAACCTGGGTGCCCAATCTGTAACATGGCTTATAACATCTAGTTGTTTGGGTTTCACCTGCCTATAAGCCATTTCTCTTCTTCCAAGCTTTCGTCGTTATCTGCAGCCAGAATGCACCTCCCCTTTTAAGAAGTGCTGGCTGCCTTTAAGTGGCATCAGAGACGTCCAATATCTAGCCTCCATAACAGGCGTGCAGCTAATGAGTAGCACAGATAGTGCTGGCTTCACACCAGACTCATGCTAATGAGGAAGCAGCATGAATATTGTGTGTGCCTGGGATAATACTAACAGACGCGACCCATCCCCTTCACCCCTGTTTGTGCCATCCAGGTGATGATGTTGAAAATTACTCCCACTCTTATATTGTGCCAAAGCCACATAGCACAGTTTTCTTGAAGGGGGAGGTGGCAGCCAAGGATCAGCAAATAGATGCCGAAGTATCCAGGCTGTTAGAGAAACAAAGGCATGAAATTATATACAAAGCACTTCACAGCAAATGATACCATTTTGAAGTGTAGTCACAGTTGGAATGTAGGAAACGTGGCAGCAAACAGCAATGTGACAATGACCAGATAATCTGTTTAAGTGATGTTGGTTGAGCGATAAATGTTGGCCAAAGCACCAAAAAGAACTTCCCTGCTCTTCTTCGAATAGTGCCACAGAATTGTTTATGTCTACCTGAGTGAGCAGTGGCAGCTCAGTTTTATGTCTCATTCGAAAGACGACACCTCCGACAGTGATGCACTCCCTCAGTACTCAACTGAAGAGCCAGCCTGGATTATCTGCTCAAGTCCCTGGAGTGGGACCTGAACCCACAACCTTCTGACTCGAAGGCAAGAGTGATACCACTGAGCCACAGCTTTGTCAGTGGGATCAAATGCTATGGGTGCAGAGGGTAACTGATTTAGGAAACACACTGCACATGTATAGAAGAACTGAACATTGGTGGTCAACTTGGATTGGTGTGGGATATTTGAAGTCCTGCTGATTTCAAGCATGGACAGTGTGGACATGGGATCCAGACTTTGACTGTCAATGGTTATTTACACTCTTGCAATCCAGTTTTCAAGTTTCAAAGGAATATTCAAGAATAACATCCAATAATGGCCTTAAGTATTTGAGTTAAACAGTATCGGCCATCTAATTTAAAATGAGAATTCTGAATTAAAATTCCTTGTGCCATGCTTACCCTCCTAATTAAGGTTGCTATTTTTATGCTATTTCTGCAGCTGGGTACTGAACGTTTTGTTGCTTGGCCTTGGCTCCCAGCATCTCGTTCTCCCACTCTCTGCTTGCAATAGAATAGTGTGGGTGAGCAAAGGAAACCAGGCCAAGGGAAGAAATGTCATCGTTAAGTGCCTCAGCTTGAAGAAAACAGCAGTCCCAATACAGTAAGCTTTTTGTCAAAGAATTTAGTGAGAACTTTCTTTTCAACAAACTAGACTCATCATGGATGTATTTTCTACACAGATGATCAAAGATAAATCTGTTGTAAAGCCTTATCCTGAAATGTTCTATGAAGCTACCTTTCTTTGGTGATAGGTTTTCTTTCAGACTAATTAAATTCCAATTTATTCAAATAGGAATGGATTTCTAAAAGTACTGTAAGCTATTAATTAAAGAGCTAATTTGAATGGATCACGTTCTCCCCCGCCCACTGTTTGACTTGCTGCAGTAGTTGCTAGGCTGAAGAGATGGTACACTGCAGTCAAAGTATGCGTTTTCTTGGATGTAGAGCTTGTGATCAGGCTTGAATAGAGAGGTAAGTTTGCTTCTAATTTTACAATTGTCTGTAATATCCTGCATCCAAACTATATACAGCACCACAAAAGAAACCCAGCACAAGAGAAAGTGCCATTATTAATTGGCTGAAATTTCCTCCAATTAAACATTAGGAAGATCCAAGCCATTGTCTTCGGCCCTCACCACAAACTGTTCCCTGGCTACCGATTCTATCCTCTGCCTGGCCACTGTCTCAGGAGGAACCAGACTATTCGCAACCTTGACATCCTATTTGACCCCGAGCTGAGTTTCCGCTCACATGTCCACTCCACCACAAAGGCTGCCTACTTCCACCTCCATATCATTGTGCGTCTCCACCCCTGCTTCAGCCTACCTCTTGCTGAAACCCTTATTCATACCTCCAAACTTTGCTATTCAGATGCTCTCCTAGCTGACTTCCCATCTTCCACCCTCCATAAACTTAAGGTCATCCAAAACTCTGCTGCTCATATCCTAAGTCACACCAAGTCCTGTTCACCCATCACCCCTGTGCACGCTGACCTACATTGGCTCCCGGTCCACCAAGGTGTCAGTTTTAAAATTCTCATCTGCATCTTCAAATCCATCCATAGCCTCACCCCTCACTATCTCTGTAAATTCCTTCAGCCATACAACCTTCCAAGAACTCTGTGTTCCTCCAACTCTGGCCTCTTATGCAACTCCCATTTCCTTTGCCCCACCATTGGTGGCTGTGCCTTGAGCTGTCTGGGCCTTAAGCTCTGGAATTCCCAACCCAAACCTCTCGGCTTCTGCTTATTTTATATCCCTGGTAGTTTTTTTTGAATGATTCTTGTTTATGTTTTTTTGGTCCCTGTGGAGGGGTAATTTTAATTTCTGTATAAATGGTGTCTGACAGTCCAGAAATTAATACCTTTGTCAAGAGTGCCATAATTGGCATTGTTGAATTAAATTTACATAAAAAAACACTAAAACATTTAATTAATTCCACACTTGCATAAAGGCACTGTGCATGCACCTAAAACAGTTTGGGGCTTTCTGAGGTGATCATCATTATCATCATCATAGGCAGTCCCTCGGAATCGAGGAAGACTTGCTTCCACTCTTAAAATGAGTCCTTAGGTGGCCGAACAGTCCAATATGAGAGCCACAATCCCTGTCACAGGTGGGACAGATAGTCATTGAGAGAAAGGGTGGGTGGGACAGGTTTGCCGCACGCTCTTTCTGCTGCTTGCGCTTGATTTCTGCATGCTCTCGGCGATGAGACGTGAGGTGATCAGTGCCCTCCCGGATGCACTTCTTCCACTTAGGGCGATCTTTGGCCAGGGACTCCTAGGTGTTAATGGGGATGTTACACTTTTTCAGGGAGGCTTTGAGGGTGTCCCTGTAACGTTTTCTCTGCCCACCTTTGGCTCATTTGCTGTGAAGGAGTTCCGAGTAGAGCGCTTGCTTTGGGAGTCTCGTGTCTGACATGCGAACGATGTGGCCTGCCCAGCGGAGCTGATCAGCTGTTGTCAGTGCTTCAATGCTGGGGATGTTGGCCTGGTCGAGGATGCTATTGTTGGTGCGTCTGTCCTCCGAGGGGATTTTCAGGATCTTGCAGAGGCATCGTTGGTGGTATTTCTCCAGCGACTTGAGGTGTCTACTGTACATGGTCCATGTCTCTGAGCCATACAGGAGGGTGGGTATTACTACAGCCCTATAGAACACGAGCTTGATGGCAGGTTTGAGGGTCTGGTCTTCAAACACTCTTTTCCTCAGGCAGCCGAAGGCTGCACTGGCGCACTGGAGGCGGTGTTGAATCTCATCGTCAATGTCTGCTCTTGTTGGTAACAGACTCCCGAGGGATGGGAAATGGTCCACGTTGTCCAGGGCCACGCCGTGGATCTTGATGACTGGGGGGCAGTGCTGTGCAGTGAGGACAGGCTGGTGGCGGACCTTTGTCTTACGGATGTTTAGTGTAAGGCCCATGCTTTCGTACGCCTCAGTAAATACATCGACTATGTCCTGGAGTTCAGTTTCTGTATGTGCACAGACGCAGGCGTCATCCGTGTACTGTAGCTCGATGACAGAGGTTGGGGTAGTCTTGGACCTGGCCTGGAGATGGCGAAGGTTGAACAGGTTCCCACTGGTTCTGTAGTTTAGTTCCACTCCAGCAGGGAGCTTGCTGACTGTGAGGTGGAGCATGGTGGCGAGAAAGATTGAGAAGAGGGTTGGGGCGATGACGCAGCCCTGTTTGACCCCAGTCCGGATGTGGATTGGGTCTGTGATGGATCCGTTGGTAAGGATCACGGCCTGCATGTCGTTGTGGAGCAGGCGGAGGATGGTGACAACCTTTTGAGGCATCCGAAACGGAGGCGGACGCTCCATAAACCCTCGCAGTTGACAGTGTCAAAGGCCTTTGTAAGGTCGAAGAAGGCCATGTATAAGGGCTGGTGCTGTTTCCTGCATTTTTCCTGCAGCTGTCACACTGCAAAAATCATGTCCTTTGTGCCCACACTGTGATTCCGGGAGGAGCTCCTCAGCCACAGGGAGAAGACGGTTGAGGAGGACTCTAGCGACGACTTTCCCAGTGGCTGATAACAGGGAGATTCCTCTGTAGTTGCCGCAGTCAGACTTAACCATTTTTTTAAGTGATAGTGTAAGTGCGGTCAGGCAATACAGACGCCACTTCATCATGCTTGTATTCATGAGAATTCTGGGGTATTCGCAGGTGATATTAGAAGAGAATGCAAGAAGCAAGGGACATACATTGCTGTGGATGCAGACAATGTGTTGTGCAAAATTACGTGGCACTTTGGGATGACTCAAAAGACAGACTGGACACATTGATTTCTAACAACTAATGCTGACCCATGGACACAAGGCTGTTTATTGTTGGTGTGAAACTCTAATGGTTAGCATATATGCTGATGCCTGCATGGGAACCATGTGTGACTATTTGCACTAAAGGGAATACTGCAATCCAGTGAAACCTGTGTGTCCTGTCCAGGTCATTGGGGCCGAAATTGGTGAAGGCCTCTGCCCGCCCAAGTGCTGCCCAACGGATCGCTAATGGCCGCCGAGGTACCTGAAGGTACTTTGGGCAGAGTTTTGGTCAAAAAGGTCCTTGAAAGGGCGGCGGGCGGCAAAAGAGGTACTTACGCCATTAATCTGGGCGGCAGCCGGCGTGATGAAAGTGTTACCTTGCAAACTTAGTGGTTTTCATCTCCTTCATACATGTGTGCACTGTGAATGCCTGATGTGATAGATGTCTCCTGGGGGGGTGCTTAGGAGCATGTGGTGGATTCACATCTGATGGAAGAACCTTGGTCCAAATGTTGCACAGAAGATGGCACAACTCTGTGGTAGCCTGCTTTTTGATGCAAAGGTGGTGAAGAGAGGCCTCCTCTGACATGGCCAGGTGTAGGTCCCAGGTGTGGCAGAATGCCTCAGATCATGGCTTCCCAGGAATTCTCTCCCTCATTTCAGGTAGTCAGTGTATTCAGAAACCTAAAGGAACGACCAGCATCCCCTCTTTGTAAGGTTCAAAGTCAGCAGTACGCAGGAATAATGAAGAGAGAAGAAAAGTACAAAAGTACAAAAATAGAAGCCTTTACAACCGATCCAATGAATGCATGAACTAAAGTACAGCCAAAAGTACATAAAAGATGAGAAAAACAAAACGAAAAGTTTGTATCTTCTTCTTTTGCGAGACCTGCTTGAGTGGGCGAACTCCCAAACATTCCGATGTATCCAGTTTTTAAGGGCAATGCTGGTGCTATGGATGGAGCCTTGCCCAAAGTTACAAAATCCGGGCAGTAAGATATTAAAACAGGATGGCACATGGCAGTAGATCAACCTCACTTTTCACCCCCAAATCATGGAGAGCAAAACAAGGACCAGGGTAGCTGCAGGTGATGTCCTCAGGCAGTATGGGCCTCTCCTAATCTGGGCTGAGTCTCAGAAATGGAGGCAGGCTGGGAACTATTGAGATCTTCCTTTTTTGTACATCTTCAGTACTTGACTGATTGTTTTAACGTAATATTTTGAAACGTAAATTGGCTGAATAATAAGCACCTACGATGGAACACTTACGAGGCAGTGATTTTCTGGTTATAAAACAGCACCATGATCATAATGCTTGCAAATACTTTATTTTTCTCGACTGCCTTTAGCTTTTGACAGCATGGGGAAATGTTCACAGCTACACAGGAGCATCTTGCCAAAAGATGAATCAGGAGCTGGGAGCCCTGATGTTAGGGAGCACTTCAGACAGGTTTTGCTGCAGGATCTCGAGTTATTTTCTAGCTTGTTCTCAATAATGATGTTGCTGGTCACCCAGGGAAGTGCTGGAGAAGTGGAATGTTTAGAAATACGTAACCATGAAAATGTTACACAAATCAGACATTGCTGTTAGATGAATTCAGTTGTATTTTGGAATCGTACAGCTGAACTGAAGTAATGGAATCAAATTTTTAAATTGAAGAGAATCTGTGATGAGCTCTATGTTGTGGAATTGTTGATTTTTTTAACTTGTTCTCAATTGGACAGTTGTATAATCTCGTCAAAACTTTGGGCCTGAATTTGCGCTCGATTCTACTAACCTACCAGATCCACGGAGACTTGCGGTCCTGGGCCTCTATGTCTAGACCTGCGTAGAGACCCACGTATCTCGGGGTGCAGGTGGTCGCAAGTGTTCCTGGGATCGCGTGGGCCGGCCCAACCAATGAAAGAAGGAGGATCCCCATCCATGCTTATGGGGATTCTGTAGATCGGGGATTCCCATAAGCATGAATGGGGATCGCATAAAAAGCACATTATCATGCTAAATTTAAAAAAAATACATATTTAAAATTAATTAAAATACAATTTAATTTTTTTTTAAATAAATGTAAATGTTTTAAATTGGCTAAAAATGACCTAAATAATTGGAAAAAAATTATTTTTATATTTATTACCAGGCGTAAGAATTACAGGCATTTGCTGGGCAATAGTTGGGCAAATAACCCACCTCTCTGCCCGGGGATGCCCTTTTCCCAGGGATGGCTACGATCTGTCAAGAAGATTCTTGACAGATCGCAAGTTCCGGTTTTTCGTGCATGCGCTTTGTGTGCAAAAACCCGGAACTTAGGCACCCATAGGGGCCACAAAATACAGGCCAATATTTTAAAAGTTAACATAGGCCCCTATAATTTTATTTATATTTTCCCCTTTATTAAAGCTTGTTTGCTGAGCAACTCTCCCATAAATGTTCCCCCCACCTCCGAGGATAATTTCTATTCCTCCAACATTATTGTGCATCTGCTTACAATTTTTCATTACTTTTCCAGTTTGATTGTTGTTTTTTTGCAGATTGGTACTTTCCCCTTTGATTTTATTAGTTAATAATTTGTTTGGCCACCAGAGTCTTGTGTTAAAAAGAAAATATTTCACAGATATGTTTTGTATTTTTCAAAGGTATTTATTTTCTATTGAGCCCATTGTCAGTCAACTTCTAGATAGGCTCAGCTGTTGTGGCAATGATTGGGTTGCAGTCTTGAAAAAAAGTATCAAAACAAAAATAAGTACCTCTAACTAATGAGGATGATACCAGAAATGCAAGGGTAAACATATCAGGAAAGGATGAACAGGCTGGTTCTTTTTTCTCTTGAAGAAAGAAGGCTGAGCGGTAATCTAATAGAGGTCTTTAAAATTATGAAAGGTTTTGATAGAGTGGATACAGAGAGAATGTTTCCATTTGTGGGGAGGAGCATAGCCAGAAGCCATCAATATAAGATAGTCACCAATAGGGAATTCAGAAGAAACTTCTTTGCCCAAAAAGTGGTGAGAATGTGGAACTCGCTACCACAGGGAGTGGTTGAAGCGAATATTATAGATGCATTTAAGAGGAGGCTAGGCAAGCATATGAGGGAGAAGGGAATTGAAGGTTAGGCTGATAGATTTAGATGAGGAAAAACTGGAGGAGGATTGAGTGGAGCATAAACGCCGGCATGGACTGGTTGGGCCGAATGGCCTGTTTCTGTGCTGTATATCCAATGTAATCATATGTAATCCTATGTAAGAGCTGTATAATGTACCAATCAATGTTTGATTCACACAGTGATCTATATATATTTAAAATTGATGTAATAGCTATTAACTGCCACTAGATATCTTTAGCATACATGAATGCTCCTTAGTACTAACTATAATTCCTCTTGTTGATAATTCTTGTAAAAAGCTGATGTGAGCACAAAACTGGAATTACATTTTGGGCTCATTCTGCCTTTTTTTTTTAATGAGGTGTTTTTACAGTATAATTGTGTAGCCAGAGGCAGATATCCAGTCCTTCATTCATCAGTTGCGCTCCTTCATGTAAAGAGATGAACTTCCGGGTGCTAAAAATATAGATGCACGAATATCCTATCGGCTTAAGAGACTGGATTTCTGTGAAATAAAGCAGGACGGCCGGTTCCTGTGTTGGCACTCGGGGTGTCCACATCACACAGTGGAGCCCAGCAGCATCACTGCAGAGACCAGCTCCCTACTCGCAGCTTAAAAACAGAAGCATATGGCCCACAGAGGGCACTCTCTTGAATCAGGACAAGCGCGTTCATTACTGGCAGAAAGATGACTGCCCCAACACTTTTACAGTATTAAGAGTAAAATGTCTTCGACAAGATCTTTAAGATTAAATCCCGTTTAAGATCACCCTATCTCTGTGAAATTGAGAGTTCCACTGTACTGCACATGCTACACATAGCACGTACCATATTAGGTGAATTCTACTTACTCTAATTACAGTTAAACAACATTTGGATTAAAACACCCACTGAAGCCTGATACGTGCACAGATCTCTGCATGCGCACCAATTAAAATTGCATGACATATTCCTTCCATGCTGCCTGATCACGAGCCGACAGTATGCTCAACTTGGAGCAGCCACCAGAGAGGTGGAAATTGTAAGCAGGTCACTGGGGCTATTAAAGGATCACTCAGCCCTCATTAAAATCACAGCTGAGTTACAAGGCCAATTCTCATTATTGTCAGATTCTGTTTGTGTCGTGCGGTGGAATGCTGCCGGCACCAAGTAAGCAGGAGCTGGACCGGAAAGCGTGCCTAGTTTTGCACATTTAGCAATAACTATTTCAAGGAGTTTATATAATGTACGATATGCTATTAAATGACCAGTCACATTCACCCTAATTACCACCTTAAATGGAGCTAATTGATCAATGTGCAACTGAAGGTAGCTACAGGGGGAGGCTGTGTCTAGAAGTGCACTGAATACAATCAGAAGACCATGCAACTGAACTGGGTGCCCTTTTTTTTGCTTTGAAATGTGATGCCTTTCACTTTTTCTATGCTGCGTTGTAAAGAAAGTACTCAGAATATAAATCAGATGTGTGGGTGGAGATGTGCCCTGTTTCATTTAATCTTTCCGAGCGAAACAACCAGCAGTGTCGGCACTTATTAAAAATAAAACACAATGATGGAAAATGGCAATGATTTATGTGCACTAAGTGCATTTTAAAAAGGCAATCAATTTGCTGGATATCTCTGGGATCATTATGATCTTTGCAGCTTATTCAATAAGGTTGGCTCTTCTTGGGGAATAATTAATTCATTGAATTGTCAATGTAGTTTTCAAATAGATATTTTTCCACAGCCAACAAGCTATCCTTTTTTCTTCTCTATCCATATGGGTGTAAAGTGGGAATGAGAATGTTACCAGGGCATACTTATGGGCTACCACAATCTTGGTCGATTTGCATGGGCTGACCCAGCGTGGATCAACACAGTGGAAAACTGCAGATCGCAGGTGATTCTGGTGGGAAACTCACTGTGCTTTTTCAGAAAGCTAACAAAACTCTGTCTAAAGCCACTGGGGCGAAAGGCTATACTCAGATCTGGTGTAATCATTAATTGACATGTACATTCTGAAATTTGCTTTTAGCAGAACAGCCTTGGTTGTATTCAGCCACTCTGTTTATTTTACTGCATGTTGGATTGAATAATATTATTAAAATCTGTTTACAGATGAAAAACTAACTGTACAACAATGACACACATAGCTTAGGCTGTTAACTTATTGACTGGGGTTGAAAAGGAATTGGAAGCATTTTATGGAAAAAATATAATGTGAAAGGAGTTCTAGACAGTGGGACAAGAGTCAGGGCAGCAGGTCTCACAGGCTAGTTATTCTTTCTGTATGGGTATCTGTAACAATTACTAGCATTTTCCAAATCTCTGTCTTTCTGAACTTCTGGCCTTCTTCCAGGCCTCATTCAGCTAGCAGAAAGGAATAGTTTGACCGATGGACCTCCCTACATTGATCTTCAGTGCTGTCTCATGTGAGGTGATACTAGGCATACCTTTTGGAACAGGATTGGTTTCGTTCTCTTCTTTCTGAAACAAAAATAGTGTGTTGGTCCAATCTAATGACACAGCTTGGAACCAGTGTCATAAGTGTCAGGGAAGGATATTTTTCCTGCTAATGATGACAGGATTCATGGGTTTATAGAGGTGTGCACGCAGCAGTCCAGGTACTTGCTAAACAATGGCAGCATGAAAATAAATGAGCAAAAATGAAGAAAGCCTGCCCTACCAATGTCATCCTGCTTCTGATGTCCCCAGGAATTGACACTGCTTCCTACTCTTGCTCTTGCTCATTGACTGTGCTTCTAATTTCCACCAATTCCTCACATTTGCATGGCCCAAGTCTAGTTCGTCACTTCCCTTCCTGGATTTCTCTCCCTTTGTCTCTGGAAATGGGTTTTCCAGGGACATGTATCATAAGCCTGTAGACTTGCACAAGTACCTGGATTACGAAGCAGAGAGTGCTGTGATGCATGTCTCGTCCTTTGGCATCTGACGGGAGGGGAGTCAGGTTGATGGTGGTAGCTGTATATCCTTTGTCAGAGCACAGTTCAGTCTGTACTCAGGCATTGGCCTTTTGTTTCTTTGTTTTGGGTGTTGACAGACTTCCTGTTGTATTTCCAACATTTTCCGTTTTTATTACAAATTTCTTGCATTTTGCAATTTGTTTTCATTTTATGGGATATATTTTGCTGTGTTACATGTGACCTGTCCATTGTCCAGCTCTATTGAACTCCTCTTGCTGGTTCCACTCCCATCTGACTGAGCACACCCAGTACATCTCCAGCAAAAGCTTCTCTTCCCACCACTACATAGTCACCTCTGGAGTTCCCCAAGGATCTTTCATTGGCGCCCTCCTTTTCCAGAACAAGGGAGCATAAATATAAGATAGCCACAATCAGATCAAATAAAGAATTTATGAAGAATTTCTTTTCACAGAGAATGTAAATTTAGGGCACAGTGTATAGTTGGGGCAAAGTGGATCATTTTGTGAGCCTCCTTAGCGGTGTACATGATCAGGGAATTGCAGTAATCACAGAACCATAGAATGATACAGAACAGAAGGAGGCCACTCATCCCATCATGCCTGTGCCACCTCTATGGTAGAGCTATCCAATTAATCCCACTCCCCTGCTCTTTCCCCATAGCCCTGTAAATTTTTCCCTTCAAATACTGATCCAACTTTCTTTTGAATCTGCTTCCACCACTCTTTCAGGCAGTGCTTTCCAGATCACTAAACTTCCTGCGTAAAAAAATGCTTCCTAATGTCACCTCTGGTTCTTTTGCCAATCACCTTAAATCTGTGACCTCTGGTTGCCAACCCTTCTCTCACTGGAAAAAATTTCTCCTTATTTATTCTATCAAAACCATGCATGATTTTGAACGCCTCCATCAAATCTGCTCTTGACTTTCTCTGCTCGAAGGAGAACAACCCCAGCTTCTCCAGTCTATCCACACAACTGAAATCCTTCAATCCCGGTACCATTCTAGTAAATCTCTTCTATACCCTCTCCAAGGCTTTAACATCCTTCCTAAAGTGTGGTGCCCAGAATTGAACACAATACTCCAGCTGAGGCCTAATCAGTGCTTTATAAAGGTATAGCATAACTTCCTTGCCTTTGTACGATATTCCTCTATTAATAAAGCCAAAAATTGCATTTTCTTTTTTTAACAGCCTTCTCTTTACACTGACACAAAAGGCTGCCTTGCTATTTTACACAACGAATGAATGCTGCTGACCGAGGGCTGTGCAGCTCTTTGTTGGCCGGCATGGACACGATGTGCTGAAATGGCCTCCTTCTGCGCTTAAATTTCTATGTTTCTATGTTTCTAATCAAGCAGGGAGCTGACAAAATTGATCGCTGCCTAATTTCCCAGCCCTCGCATGTCTTATTTGTTGACTGGAAGTCTGCCTGATTTTCTCTACATTGTTATCAGTCTTTCACACCATGATTTCTAATGTCATGTTGTTATAGCCCATTCTCTGACCTGTATTCACATCTATTGAGGCATCCTGCCAGTAACAAGACCTCCTAAAATTACCTCCAACGTGCTTGAATGACACTTGGACTCTGAAATACGGCAGGGCCATTTGTACTATTTCTCTGGGGGTTTAGCTGATCTCAGAGATTGAGAAAATTCTCGTGGAATATCAGGGCCTTGTTTCTTTCAAGAAAATGTCTATTTTTGAACAGTATATTTATTTAATAATTGAAGTCATCATCATCATTATTTAATAATTGAAGTATGGTTGACTCAATTAAATCAATTTGGTGTGAAATAAAAATTATTTGGGTAGAATTTCCGTTAAGTTCTCCCGTTCTCCAACTAACTTCAGCAGGTGATCATCTGCAATTGTGTTAATGGCCATTTATGCTATTTGCCGGGGTTTCCGCCAAAGTTATAGCGGGGAGCCAAAAGAACCCTCATGTAAATTCTACTCCATTGCTTTAAATACATCTGACTAGCTACTGTGCACATTGCTGTAGAAAAAGTACTAAATTTAGAGAAAGGGATGTAACTAGTGCAGAAACACACACAGCGTATCCATTCAGTAGGGGAAAGCAGAAGTGCCATTTGCCGCCTGTGACAGGAGCACTAAATGCAATACCCTTTTTACCAATTTTTTGGAGCATCCAAAAAATACTTTAGTTCCCCTTTAAGAAGCAATTTTTTGAAAGGCTAGATCATTTCACAATCACTATATATGGACATGGCATGTGCACTGTGCGATCCAGGAGAAAGAATAGGAATTTGTGCTTTGATTCCTGTTTGGATAAGTTGAATCTTTTGAACCTACTGTGAGAGAGTACTTTACACTGGCCCAAAAGGCTGTCTTGATATTTATCCATTGAATGAATCCAACAGGGAGCTGACAAAATCGATCACTGCCTAATTTCCCAGTCCTCACATGTCTTGTTGACTGGAAGTCTGCCTGATTTTCTCTACATTGTTATCAGTCTTTCATATCATGATTTCTAATGTCATATTGTACTACAGCAAGACTGACTGGGTGGTTTCCATCCGCTGGCTGCCCGTTTTTCGCCTGAAAAATGGGCGGCAAGCAAATGAAAACCGAGGGTGGGGGAGGGTTACCTCTGCCGCTTCAATGCCGTGCAAGTTCCACTCGATACAATTTTCAGGGTCTTATGTTGGTTGAAAGATCCCTTTTGCAATGCTCAGGCACATGTGGCCAGACCGTGTACCGCATACACGTTGCTCATTTGTACCAGGCGTTGAGCAGCCTAACCAGCGGCTCTTAAAGGGAAAGGGCGGGGAGAGTGGCTAATCTGCTGACTTCATGTCTGTTTTGGGAACTACTCGAAAATTAGCCCCACCGTGTTACCAGTGGACACCTGGTGAGTAATCCCGGGTTCACTTCCCTTGAATGTTCGTTCATTGAAATTAAAAATGACTGCTTTAAACTGCTGATTCTGAGAGGTTGGCATGTCTCTTCTGAAAAGAGGTTGAGCTTGGCTGGCTACCCATGCACTTTAATAAGAGCTACGGCCTCGGAGCAACATACTCAGCAGTAGATTGATTCCTGTTGTGAGACATCCATCATTCCACAAGAGATGAATTCCTTACTGCAGTCAATAACATGTTCCTGGCCTATTGCTCTCACCTCAGTGACACCAATAAATTCTAGATGGTACATCTTAGCCTTATTAATTAAGGTTGATCTTGACAGGATGAGTGAAGGACCGCGCTCCCTTAAGGTTAGGAGGTGTTGCAGTGAAAATGGTTGATAATATCACTGGCATCATAACTGCCTGACATCTCCAGGCATTTAGTTGTCTTACATCACATGCTCACTTGCTAGCATAGAAATGAGTCCTAGTTTACAATTCGGAATGCTCTGTGTGGCTTTCCTATGTCATGGTGCTTTATTTTCATGTCTTTCAGAGCAATGAATAATCCACTGACCTAGCCCAACTGTTGGAACTTTTTTTAGCAGACGCAGTGTTAAGATTTATAACTACAATGATACCCCTTTAGCTCTCACGGTACGTCCCTGGCTAATACCAACCAAAATTACCTTTTTTAAATTTAAGTCTTGGCATGTAATTCTTTTTAGCACCCTGGCTGGGCAGGTAGATGGGAGAGCTATGTCCTGTCTTTAAGCTATTCTTAAACTGATAGCTAGGACTTGAGGAACTTTAATTGGCATTACTTTCATTTTTTTTTTCACTTCCCATATATAAGGAACTGTTTGGCCTATATTTGGTAACATGACTAAGATTGGCAACTCATAACATGGTACATTGGTGCCCCTACCCACTAGGTCGTGTAAAAAAATCTCATTCTTTTCTTAAATAATTGATTTTTAAAGCACGGACGGCGTAAGTGGATTCCTGGCAAAGGGTGGGAATGTGGCTTTTGTGACTGCAAAAAAAAAATTCTTGGCACTTAACATTAGTATGGAATGCAGCTTTTGCTGTGTATTCCTTAGAAGTCAGTGTTGGGCCATGTCAGGGTTTGGGTCGTGAAGAGGAGGAAAATTTCTATGAAGGGTTTCTACAGCAGTGGCCTGGGAAAACCTGTATTATAGAAAATACTCAGCGGCACCTGATTTAAGGGGGTTTCCACCTTCAGTACACTGCTCGAATATCCGGGGAAGCTTTCCTACACCTCTCTTGTACCCTTGATCAGGATCTGAGAATAGACTTGTCTCTGGTCTCACCTTTGACCTCTCCCTCTCTGACACAACCTTGCAAATACACAAACCTGCCGCTCCTCCTCCATCTGCACCCTGTTGAAAGCAGGAGTTATTTCACAGATTCTTACTTTCAATGAATTCTTCTGCTTTCGCTGAACTGTGGAACTCCTTACTTCCTTCAGTCTTCCCTTCCATTGAATATATTCAGGCTTTTAGAACCCAAACTTTTGTCACAGAATCACTACTTCCTTGATTTATCTTTTTAAAGAAAATTGTACATTTTGTATATTTGCTAACTGTATGCAAAAACAGCTGGCAACTCAAGAAAACGAACTGCGTATAGGCCTATGGTCAACGACAGACTGAATAAGTTGAATTCGGCTCGAATTACATGGGATTCCAGGATCTTTGCCAGCGTTTCGGTGATCTTATTCACTATGTGGCCCGTTTTTGTGAAAGCTGAAACTCAAAAACCTTGCCGATGACTGCACTGCTGGTGAAAACACATGCAGTGCAGTGAGACGAGGCTTGTCACAACTTAAACCGCAGACACATACATTATTCCATCATTTATATTACAGCGAAAAACAAACGCGCACAAAGGTGCATTTTTGAAATTCCACAATTAGACATTTCTTACCGGGACTGCCAGCACTGATGCAGCAGATCTATTTCCTAGGGCTTAGGGTGGAGGAGGGGTGCGGTCTGGAGGTATGGCCTCTCACTACTCAATTTATATTTCTTTTCCACTTCCTAATTAATTGTCCAGTATTTTTAGAAAAACAGGAATAGGTTTTCGTCTTCAGTAATCTGGGGGACAATCGCGCACCTTTTACAGCTCATCTGATTTTCAGTTCATTCATTTCAGTAGTTCTGTGAAGGAAGGGTGATCATGCAATAATGGTAATCGGGGTTCAATTATGTCAATAGGAGCCCAGTGGTATTTTAATCGTGTCCTGAGCAGCGAAGCAGGCTGAAAAGGTCTGCAACTGGTGGCGGACAGAACAGGGCCACCCAAGGTAAGTGTAAAACTTTTCCTCTGTGGTGACAGAAGGAGCAGGAGTAACCAGCCTTTCTTTCGCACTGGTAGGCAGCATCTGGCCGTCCGAACTCCCCCCTCCCGCCTGCTGGCCAGCTGCCACTTTCCGCCCCTTTTGGGCGGGCAGCTGACTGGTGGCACGTCCGTAAGGTCTGGGAGTTAGAATACACAGAGCCGGAAATGTCTGACAGTGCGCGTTCACCCAGTCTCCTACCTCCCGAAACTTGCTCAGGGTAAAACTCTACCCCTCAGTCTCTACTGATACTGGCAATGAAGGGACTACCAGTGGTTCAGCATGTAACTTGCTGACGTGGGTGGATGAAGGAAAAACAGTGTATTAAACAGTGGATTCACAGAAGGTCATATAAGAAATTAAAGTAACTGTGTGAAAACTCCTCCGTTAGGTGTACTCTCAGAGCCTAAATAATGCAGACTGTGCAAGAAGGTATGAGTAAACTTTTTGTTTTCCAGATGTATTCTGT
This sequence comes from Pristiophorus japonicus, assembly GCF_044704955.1. NCBI lineage: Eukaryota > Metazoa > Chordata > Chondrichthyes > Pristiophoridae > Pristiophorus > Pristiophorus japonicus. The sequence goes on along the minus strand of NC_091979.1, from coordinate 273,085,603 downwards.
TGCAGTGGAGACAGCTTCTTGCCCTTAGTTCCCTGAATAAATATCATCTCTAGCACTCCATGTCTTTTAAAAGTTTAACTACAGCGATTACAGTGAAGAAAATTGGCCTTCAATACTTCAAAATAGCATTATGATAAAGTTTTCTATGGTGGAGGTTGGCTTGCTAAGAAATTTTCAAAAATGGTGCCTGTCCTGCAGTCACTTCGAATACTGCCAGACTTGTTACTAAGAATATTCCTAAAACACATTTTCACTCCATTAGACAAGCACTTATCTGCTATTTCAGGTCAAATACCTTTATTTAAAGTACATTTTATGTTAGTTCAGAAACACTATATTGGCAATGTCTAATGTTCATAGAACGGTTATAGCACAGAAAGAGCCCGTGCCGGCTTTCTGCAAAAGCACTTCAGCTAGTCCCACTTCCCTGCCCTTTTCCCATAGCCCTTCATTTTGTTTTCCTTCAGGTACTTATCCAATTCCCTTTTGAAAGCCACGATTGAATCTGCCACACAGAGAGTTGTTGATGCCAGTTCATTGGATATATTCAAGAGGGAGTTAGATATGACCCTTACGGCTAAAGGGATCAAGAGAGAAAGCAGGAAAGGGGTACTGAGGGAATGATCAGCCATGATCTTATTGAATGGTGGTGCAGGCTCGAAGGGCCGAATGGCCTACTCCTGCACCTATTTTCTATGTTTCTATGTTTCTATGTTTCCACCGCCCTCTCAGGCAGTGCTTTCCCGATCCGAACCATTTGCTGCGTAAAAAGGTTTTTCCTCATGTCGCCTTTGGTTCTTTTGCCAATCACCTTAAATGTGTGTCCTCTGGTTCTCAACCCTTCCACCAATGAGAACAGTTTCTCTCTATCTACTCTGTCTAGACTCTTACAATACAGCAATTTTACATTGCATTTATATAGCGCCTTTAACGTTAAAAAAAATCCCAAGGTGCTTCAAGGAAGCATAATCAGACAAAATTTACACCGAGTCAAAGGCAATATTAGAAAGGGTGACTAAAATCAGTAGGCTTAAGGAAGGCCTTAAAGAAGGAGAGAGGTGGAGAGGCAAAGAGGTTTAAGGGAAGGAATTCCAAAACTTAGGGTTGAGATGGCTGACGCCAATGGTGTGATGAAGGGAATGGGAGATGCACAAGAGACCAGAGTTGCAGGAACCTAGAGTTTTCTGAGGGTTGAAGGGCTGGAGGAGGTTACAGAGATAGGGAGGGGCGAGGCCATGAAGTGATTTGACATGAGGACGTGAATTTTAAATAAGATGCATTGGATGAATGGGAGCCGATGTAATGTCAGTGGGCACAAGGGTGATAGGTTGAACGGGACTTGGTGCAGGTTGGGAAACGAGCAGCAGGGTTTTGGATGAACTAAGGTTTATTGAGGGTGGAGGCTGGGAGGCCAGCCAAGAGAACATTGGAGTGGTCAAGTTCACAGAGGCATGGAAGCCACTGATATAATTGGATAGGTGAGTATAGAACCAAGTGAAGGCAGTCCCACTCAGTTGGAGAGTGGAGGCGAGGAGTTGGAGGAGCATGGTTTGGTCAACTGTACCAAAGGCTCCACAAAGGTCAAGAAGGATGAGGAAGATGAGGAGTGATAGTGTCACAGTCACAGAGGATGCAATTTGTGACTTTAATTAGCGCAGTTTCAGTGCTGTGACAGGTACATACACTTAAGTGGAGAGATTCACACACGGAGTTGTGGGAAAGATGAGCACGGATTTGGGAGGCAACAACATGATCAGGGACTTCGGAGAGGAAAGGGAGGTTGGAGTTAGGGTGGTAGTTTGAAAGGACAAGGGTATTTTTGGTATTTTAGTGAAGGGGGTGATGATGGCAGTTTTGAAAGGGAGAGTGACAGTTTGTAGGAGGCAGGCTGTGGTGGACAAAAAAAAACATGGTTATCTTTGTATCCCAGGATGATGTTGCAGTAGTTAATAGTTTGGCCAGAGCAGAGAGAGTGCATGATGTGGACAACCAGATCTGGCGATGAAACGCAAAACCAGTTGTACGTCAGATACATTGACGACTATGGTGCTTGAACTTGAGGAGGTACTCGACCTGTGACCCAAGTTTTTATCAAAGTCAGAATGTCAATGCAACCATCCACAATAGTGTCATGGATGGTAAGGGCTTTATTTTTGTGTGTGACTGAAAATGCGAAGCAGGGTGGAGACTATTAATCTGCTAGCAGAGCCCAAGGGGGCCGGGCTGGGTATGGTGAGCAGGATAGGAAGGAGGTTGGCAAGATTATTCCCCAGTGGGCACACTGAGTGGGAAGGTTGGCGAGAGAGGACGATGGAGCAGTTGGAGTTGTTGCTCATAATGAGGCATCCACGGGTGGGCCTCGATGGGCCCTTCGGAGAATTCTGTGAGAGAGGCACAGTGGGTAGTTATGGATTTATCCAAGAGATTTATTGAAGTCTGGCATGGAGGCAGGAGATTATGAAGGCAAAGGAAAGTGAACGATTGGAGTAGGGAATGGGAGCACAAAGTACCCGAGAAGGGAGAAATGAAAGATGATAGGAAGGGACCTAGACTGAAGAAACAGGCCCAAGATGGGGGAAGAAAGGAGTAAAAAGGGAGATAGAAATAATGGGCTCAGGTCCAGAGTGGAAGCCAGAATGCGCGTGCTAAGGCACAATGTGAGATTTCAGGTTACATAGACATGCGAAAGGTTAGGATAGCTATGTCCTGGTTGTAAACATAGGAGACAATATGAGAGTTAAAGCCAGAAGTCCTGTGATGGGATTAAGTTGATTTATAGACAGGGTGGCGGTCAGTTTGGAGCATTGATGAACCTTTGTGCAGGTTCAGAGACAGTTGTGGAGGATGCATGAGTCCAGGAGCTGTTTCCATTCCCGAGCCACTGACTCCATCCCTTTCCTTGGCCACTGAGTTTAAACCAGACAGTTTGTAACCTTAGCTTCCTATTTGACCCTGAGCTGAGCTCCTGAACCCACATTCTCCCCATCACTTAAAATGGCTTACTTCCACCTCCGTAACATCACAGTCCCAGTCTCTGCCTTGTTAGTTCTAGACATCACTATTCGAATGCTCTCCTGCCGGCCTCCCACCTTGCACCCTCTGTAAACTTGAGCTCATCCAAAACTCTGCTGCCCATATCCTAACTCGTATCAAGTCCCGTTTACCTATCACCCCTGTGTTCACTGACCTACATTAGCTTCCGTTAAGCAATGCCTCAATTTAAGAATTCTCATCCTTCAAATCCCTCCTCGACCTCACCTCTCCCTATCTCTGTAACCTCCTTCAGCCCTACAACCCTCTGAGATCTCTGCGCTCCCCCAATTCTGGCCTCTGGTGTATCCCTGATTTTAATCGCTCCACCATTGATGGTTGTACCTTCTGCTGCTTAGGCTCTGGGATGTTTGACTAAGTTAAAGGTGCTATATAAATGCAAGTTGTTGTTGCTGGAGGTGTAAAATGTATTTTATTATTTTATTATTTTATTTTCATATATTGTCATGTGCTGCTTATTTCAACACAGTTTCCTTTAGTGTGCATCTTAATTTAATATCCTAGCAATGTCCAAGGAAAAGTGGATAGTTTACACAGCCTTTCCATCTGACTGCACAGGTATGCAGTGAACTTTTTCATCTATTGGTAGAATATTGTTCCTAAGGGGATTGTACACAGTTCAGCGTTTAACTGAGTCCCAACAATATTTCACTTCTAAAAATTCTCTATAGGGGTTACAGAGTGCAACAGCCTAATTAACATTGCAGTTCATTACTTATTAACCTCAACGAAAAGCTAATTTGCATTGGAGGTAGGATGTTACATGGTATACTCAAGTAAGATGACTGCTTGAGCCCTCAGGTCCTGAGAAGTGGCTCCTGCTTTTTACATTTACTGGCATTTGCCACAAGTATTCCTGGTGCTTTTAAATATATTGGGGCACAACGACCAGAATTTTCCCGTTGCCAAGCGTGCAGGTTTGGGGGCGGGGGCAGTAAAAATGCTGGAAATAGCGATCGCGTCGGTAACCTGCCATCATCCCAACACCTCACACATTTAAATCGGGCGGCTTTGAAGTCACGGTATGGACCCGATCCACAGAGGTAGACGACCTCATTGAAATCATAAAGTGCTTGTTTACAAACCCTTAACAGCTGTTTCTGAGTTTTCCTGCAGGAGCACGGGATTCACAGAGGTGGGGTACCTCGCCTGTGAAGGGGAAGCAAGAGCTCAGTGGCCATTGGCAAGTTCGGTCATTGACAGCTGGGAGACACACATAAATACAGGAACGTTACAGCTCATTACTTGCCTCATGGAAAGGCCCTTGCTGACTCCATTTTGTGCACAGATTTGAGTGTCAGCAGTTCGCAGGTCATTTCTGAAACTTCGGAAGCCACTCTCACCACATTGCTATTCACTATCACAATATTGAGGGATTGGCCCTCTCATTTCCACTTTATCTGCCATCTACTACATCAGCATGGGTGCCGCTTATACTGTCTCACCTTGGTCCTCAGAATCGGTTCAAGATGAGCCCCACCACCAGCAGCAACAGCAAACACAACAGCAGCCTTCTCCTCAACGACTTGATGCTCCACAGGAGAGAGGGGGCCACCAGCAGGCTGCAGCGCGTCGGAGGCAATACCCTCAACACAGGGTGTACAGGCAGAGGATGAGCTTCCTAGACATGACTGAGCAGCAATGCCAAAAGAGGCTCAGGCTATTGTGCCAGGTCATTGCAAACATTTGTAGCTTGCTGGAACAAGACCTGCTGCCCAGAGGTCCTGGTTGACACTCCTTACCAGTGGCTGTCAAAGTCACCACAGCCCCAGGGATCTGCAACAGACGGCCGCCCACAGATGCATCACCCAGGTGACCGATGCCATATTTCACAAGTCAGTCAATGATATCAACTTTGCCACGGATGAAGCCAGTGTTACTGAGCGAGCGCTCAGCTTTGCGGCTCTGGCTGGCTTCCCACACATGTGGCCATCAAGGCATCCCCACATCACCCAGGAGTGTTTGTGAACCGCAAAGACTTCCCTTCCCTCAATGTGCAGCTCATCTGAAACCATAAAAAGATCTTCATCCACGTGTGCACCAGATTTTCTCGCAGCTGCCATGAAACTTGCGATCTGCACGAGTTCACCCGCCCTGAGCTCTTCGCACTTACCGGCTGACTGCTTGGAGACAAGGGCTATCCACTGAAGACGTAGCTCATAACACCCCTGAGGACACCATGCACTGAGGCCGAGAAGAGTTATAATGAGAGCCACATGTCCACCAGATGTGTCATAGAGCAAGCATTAGGCCTACTGAAGATGCACCAGATGCCTTGACAGATCTGGAGGAGCCCGTCAGTACGCACCAGCCAGGATCTCCAGAATCATTGTCGTCTACTGCGCGCTGCACAACATAGTAGTACTGCAGGAAGAATTGGAGCTGCAGGAGGAGCATGGTGCACAGCACACAGCCTCTTCAGAGGAGGAAGAACCTGAGGTGCAGAGGGCATCAGCAGCAGCACCCATTGCTGCCTGGGAGGTCCGGGACGGTCTCACCATGGCCAGATTTACTTAACTTGCTCCAATGCCTGCCGCATGCTGCACTAAGTTCTCCCTACCAACAACACCATAAAGTATCCCTACAATGACCAATCCATTCCTCTCACCCAAAGACCCAATGCTCCATGTTAAATAATGTGACACCATTTACCCCAAGTGACAAAGCCAATTCCAAGTTTTGAGGTAAGATGGACAAGACCCGAAAGTGTTGCAAAAAAAAATCATTTATGTGTGTGATCAAAATAACTGAAACTTACCACGAACATTTTTTGACACACCCGTTGTGTATCTACTTTTGTGTCATTTTTATTTTGCGAGTGCGTCTATGAGGTGCAACCTCTGTGGCTTCAGCAGAGGTAGTTGCAGATTGCTCACTTTTCTGCTGCGACCCGTCAGACACTTTGGCAGATGTCCTCTGGGTTTTGAAGCCTGTGATGCCCCACCAAACTCTGCTCCTCCTGTGACTGTGCAGGGCAGACTCGGCCATCGGGTTTCAAGGAAGCATGTGGGGCTCTGACTGAGGGGATGGCAAAGGGGGAGAAGTGGGTGCGCATTGAGAAGAGCCCCCGCATCCATGTCCCCTCTCACCATGATCACTCTCGTGGGCCATCCGCACTTCCCTGCTAGCAAGGAGAGAACCAACATAAGGGAATAACCTACTTGACCTCATCCTCACCAATCTACCTGTCGCAGATGCATCTGTTGATGGCAGCGTTGGTAGCAGTGAACACCGCACAATCATTGCGGAGACAAAGTCCCGTCTTCACACTGAAGACGCCCTCTATTGTGTTGCGTGGCATTACCACTGTGCTAAATGAGATAGATTCAGAACAGATCTAGCAGCTCAAAACTGGGCATCCGTGGGGTGCTGTGGGCCATCAGCTGCAGCAGAATTGTACTCCACCACAATCTGCAATCTCATGGCCTGGCATGTCCCTCACTCAACCATTACCATCAAACCAGGGAACCAACCCAGGTTCAATGAGGAGTGCAGAAGAGCATGCCAGGAGCAGCAACAGGCATACCTAAAAATGAGGTTCCAACCTGGAGAAGCTGCAACACAGGCCTAGATGCATGCTAAATAGCGGAAGCAGCATGCTATAAACAGAACTAAGCGATCCCACAATTAACGGATCAGATCAAAGCTCTGCAGTCCTGCCACATCCTGTCATGAATGGTGGTGGACAATTAAACAACTAACGGGAGGGCTCACAAGAGTAAAAGACAAGGCTGAAGCATTTGCAAACATCTTCAGCTAAAAGTGCCGAGTGGATGATTGATATCGGCCTCCTCCTGAAGTCCCCGCCCTCACAGAAGCCAGTCTTCAACCAATTTGATTCACTCCACGTAATATCAAGAAATGGCTGAGCGCATTGCATACAGCAAAGGCTATGGGCCCTGACAACATCCCAGCTGTCGTGCTGAAGACTTGTGCTTCAGAACTAGCTGCGCCTCTAGCCAAGCTGTTCCAGTACAGCTACAACACTGGGATCTACCCAACTATGTGGAAAACTGTCCAGGTATGTCCTGTCCACAAAAAGCAGGACAAATCCAATCTGGCCAATTATTACTCCATCAGTCTGCTCTCAATCATCAGCAAAATGATGGAAGGTGTCATCGACAGTGCTATCAAGCGGCACTTACTCACCAATAACCTGCTCACCGATGCTCAGTTTGGGTTCTGCCAGAACCAGACCTCAGTACAGCCTTGGTCCAAATATGTACAAAAGAGCTGAATTCCAGAGGTGAGGTGAGAGTGACTGTCCTTGATATCAAGGCAACATTTGACCGAGTGTGACATCAAGGAGCCCAAGAAAAATTGAAGTCAATGGGGATCAGGGGGAATGTTATCCACTGGCTGGAGTCATACCCAGCACAAAGGAAGAAGGTTGCGATTGTTGGAGGTCAATCAAAACAGCCCCAGAACATTGCTGCAAGAGTTCCTCAGGGCACTGTTGTAGGCCGAACCATCTTCAGCTGCTTCATTAATGACCTTCCCTCCATCATAAGGTTAGAAGTGGGGATGCTCGCTGATGACTGCACAGTGTTCAGTTCCATACGCAACTCCTCAGAAAATGAAGCAGTCCATGCCAGCATGCAGCAAAACCTGGACAACATTCAGGCTTCGGCTGATAAGTGGCAAGTAACATTTGCACCATACAAGTGCAGGCAATGATCATCTCCAACAAGCGAGAGTCTAACCACCTCCCCTTGATAGTCAACGGCATTATCATCACCAAATCCCCGACCATCAACATCCTGGGGGTCTCCATTGACCAGAAACTTAACTGGACCAGCCACATAAATACTGTGGCTACAAGAACAAAGCAAAGACTGGGTATTCTGTGGCGAGTGTCTCATCTCCTGACTCCCCAAAGCCTTTCCACCATCTACAAGGCACAAGTCAGGAGTGTGATGGAATACTCTCCATGTGCCTAGATGAGTGCAGCTCCAACTTCAATCAAGAAGCTCGGCATCATCCAGGACAAAGCAGCCCGCTTGATTGGCACGCCATTCACCACCTTCAACATTCACTCCCTCCACCACCAGCGCACCATGGCTGCAGTGCGTACAATCTACAAGAGGCACTGCAGCAACTCGCAAAACCTTCTTCAGCAGCACCTCCAAAACCCGCGACCTCTACCACTTAGAAGGACAAGGGCAGCAAGCGCATGAGAGCACCATCACCTGCAAGTTCCCGTCCAAGTTACACACCATCCTGACTTGGAAATATATCGTCATTCCTTCATTGTCACTGGGTCAGAATCCTGGAACTCCCTAACAGCATTGTGGGAGTTCCTTCACCACATGGACTGCAGTGGTTCAAGAAGGCGGCTCAACACCATCTTCTCCAGGGATGGGCAATAAATGCTGGCATTGCCAGTGATGCCCAAATCCGGAACGAATTAAAAAAAGGAGTTGGCGAGCACCTTGCTGCACAGCCGTGGGGCGATGAAGGCCTAAGTCTACGTTTACATCCCTGCTTGAGAGGATGTCTATGAATACCCACTATCTGTTGTCCACAGCTACAGTCTGCTCATGTGTGTGGTGCATTTGCTGCTCCATGCAGGTGACCATCCTTTCCATGGAAGAGCCTATTGTCGCCATCGCCTGCGACATGGTGGTGCTCATGTTGAAGATGGACTCTTCCATTCTCTGAACATTTGCAGACATCGCATTTCCGACCTGCTACACGGCCCGAACGCACCCGACCCGACTCAGAAGGGAAAATTTCAGCCAATCACAGAATGATCTCCTTAAGTGTTTACTTAAAAAGGGCAGTCTTGCTTTGATGAATAAAAGCCACTTACTAACCATGAGGTTCTATTTTAACTTGTTAACAGGACAGAGATGGCCTCGAAATGGGTTTGGTAGCCTTACTGCCCCATTAACCCAGTGATACAGTGGCGTTGTTTTGAAAGGGGCCTAACATTGGGTGCCCAAAGCCCCTCACTGTTTCAGGCAGTCGGCCTATTTCTATATGAAAATTACTCCGATTGCCATTTTAGCTTGGAAATGTTGAAAGCATGTGCCGTGCGCTCTCTGATCAGTTCCACGGGTAATAGAGGAGAAGAGGCCCAACCAACGCACAGTTGATATTATTTTTGTGGGAAAGGAGGAGCATTAGGGCCCCACAAAAATAATCTGGGCCACTGCGGCCCCAGGACAGCCCCCCCCACTGTGATCGCGACCACCACCCGCACTTACCTTTCTACTGGCTGGGGCGGCCTGATATTAGGAGTCCTCAATCCGGCAAGTTGCATCTGGATGCCTATTTGGCACCTGACCCCATTTGGCCTGATTTTAATGAGGTCCGGCTCAAAATGATTGTCGCTTCTTTGTTTCAAATGTAGGTGAGTGCCTGCCATGTTCTTCCAGTAGGTCACCCAGCATTCAAAATCGACCCCAAGGAAACAAGAGAAATTCTGTTTTGATTTGATCTGCTCGAACAAATAGTAACCAGGTTATTATGGCTAAAACGGCTGGTTGGATTGTTTGGGGTTATTATGTAAATCAGAACCTAAGCCAATACTGCTACCAATTTCCCAGCATATGAACAAAATGGCTTCCGATCCTGATAGGATATATTCAGTGCCCCAATACACCTGAAGAAGGGAGCGAAGCAATCAACGAGGTGATAAATGGGTTCAGTCAAATTTTATAGGCAAATTGAGCCAGATATCAATAAATGCCAGCTGAATATAGGTCGTGTCCTTTCATTAGGGATTCTTCTAGGTGCTATACATTTATCACATTCATTTATACAGAAGGACCCTACACTTCCCTCAAATAATAAATCAATTTTGTTAATACATTTAGATTTCATAATTTTACCTAACAGTTGGAACTTATTATGCAGACAGTATTGAAATCAGACATTGTAGGAGGCAGAGGCAGATAAGTGGTTAAGGCAGGTAGCTCACAACAGAGGTATCGACAGAAAATGTAGAGATGTAGTACACTCTTTCCAAATTCTGTCAGCCCCCTTGCTCAGTGGGAAGTGCATTTTTGGACCCAGGGCCATCTTACCCATAAACCTTTGAACTGTTACATTAAAAGTTGTGCATTTTGGTTATTTCTTATTTCACAATTTATATATTTTTAATTTAAAAAAAATGACATTTGTATCTATCTATATTCAACCAAACCATCCCTCCTCTTGACTCCCCTACTTAGCACTACTTCCCTTCTCCCTGCTTAAAAGAGTCACCAGTCCCCTCCAACCCCCTTATTTCCATCAAAAACCTCACAGAGCACACCTCACCTCTTCAACAAGCCATGGAGGCATTCTTCCCCTTTAACCCCTGACACATGGGGCAAGAAATGAGGTAGGGCCCACATTGCAGGAGCAGCACACGGTCAGGTCAACCCAAGGGACCAGAGCAGCGATAGAAATTGGACCTTGAATCTCATCTGACCAAATGGGGCGAGCTGCTAATGCTGTCAAAACATCAAAGGGGTATTGACAGATAACTATGTATATGGAAGGGTTTATATGTCAAGTATATGATCAGAGTCATGACGTGAAAAAAGGTAAAGGCAGTGACTGCTCTCCACTAACAGTGGCCATCTTTCATTGTGGCTCTTACAGTAATGTCTTGTTTCACAGAAAATTACAAACATGAATTCTACCAGAAGATTAAGGTCCATAAATTAAAGGAATGGTTGACAGTACAAGGATGCCACTAAATGAAAAGTACAGCAAGTGATTGAACCTTCTCAGTGTTATCAATCTACAATCCGACAGTGCTCCTTAATCAGAGGTGTGATCGTGATTGGAGCTCTTGGATCCACAAACAAATTAGCTGTGTGCAGATCATACAATACACACACAGGTTTTCTGGTTTTGTTTCTTTATTCCTTTAGTAATGTATAACCTAACATCCTCGTGATTAGACGTTAATGTTGTTGTCTCATTAAGGGTGTTCTTGGAAAGTCTTGACAGCTTGCAGGAATGTAGCACCAGTATTGCTGTTCTGTCTATATACAGCTTTCTCTTTGTTGCTAAAAATCACTCCCAGATGCGTTGCATGCCAATCTTCACTGCAGTCTGTACCAACTTTAACTCAGCCTTAATGGAAATATCGGACTCAAAATGATTCTTGGATGATGTGGCAATTCTTTACAAATGCGTCTACCAATAAGTGGCATCAGATGTTGTTGCAAAGCACATGATTGAACATCTATTTTGAGTGGGATATATTTCAGTTGAAGTTTTTAACTGAATGACAGTGTCCAATATAGTTGCAATTTGTAGTGTATATTGGATAGTCTTTTGCAGCACCATAGAGGAAAGTCGAGATATGGACGACTTACCAAACTCAGTACTATTACAAGTGGATCCTGATTCAGCCTCCATTCTTGGCTATTCCTTTAAGAATGTAACAGTACTATACCAGTAAGACAAGAGGACAGTCAGCTGTTTTCAATTGCCTGAGGTTTAAATCAGAACAAATTATGATGGTACATTAGGAGTTCTGTCATATCTAATAGAATACATTTTAATTATATTCAATATACATTTGCTTGTGTTGTATAATGTGTCAACAATGCCGACTCATCATGGTCTTGAAATTATACTATGTGACAGCAGTGGATGAATGTTTAACAGTTATTGATTAAATAATACCTCTGATAAAATAACAAAAGGATTTCATACAAATGTCTTAAATGTTCATATGATGTTTTCCAAATTTCAAGATGCATTTCTGTATAATCTTTTATCAAATGCTGCAAATGTGTCATTTTATGCAGAATTTATCACTGCCTGAAAGGGTGCTAGAGGCGGAACCCCTCATCACATTGAGAAAGTACTTAGATGTGCACTTAAAGAGCGATGGGGCCCAAATTGCCCCACTCTCTTAGAGGTGGTAATGAAGTGGATAGGCTTCACTGACGGATGGACCGACTCGTCCTCAATTGCCCCCGGGCCGGGAACGGGTTTCCGCGCCACCCGTGCTGCTGCCCCATCGGCCAACCCCCTTCCGACCGGCAGTGACTCCCTTTCCGCCCCCACGGGAAATTGCCATGTGTGAAATTGCTCCATGGGAGCGGTACCACCTTGGTCGGTGCCAAAGACAGCCTTCCCCTGTGGGAAGCAGTGTGTACCTGGGCAGCGCATCTGCCCTTTAAGGGGAGGGCGCGCTGCCGGCGCCTCCATTTTATTTTATTTTATTGTATTTGTCGGCTGACTTCGAGGTCGGCATGACAATGGTGGCCACGGGTTCGGCCGGGCTGCCAACAAGCAGTCCAGCATCCCCTCTTGGTTGCCAGGCCGCTGACCTGGCCAAAACCCTCCCTGGTGCCCCAGTGGGCCTAACTAAACTACATGCAGAGCTCGCAGCGGCCTTCCCCTTTAACTGAAGGGGAAGGTCGTTGTGACATCATCAGCATGACGCTAATGACTCAGAGCGACGTCTGCTCTGCTGCAACAGCACTTCTGCCCCGTAACCGCCACGAACACCTCACCGACCGGAAGAAAAAGCTAAAGACCTGAATATCGGTCGACACTCCACCCCATGGATTGCGGCGGAGAAAAAAGAAAAATAAATGGGAGGTGTGCCACTTTTTAGTCGGGGGTCAATTTCGGCTCCGTAATCTACAGGGCTACGGACCTAGTGGGATTAGGTTGGGCAGCTCTTTTTCAACCGGCACGGACATGATGGGCTGAATGGCCTCCTTCAGTGTTGCAATTTTTCTATGATTCAATGATTCTATGATTTTCCCAGTTCTGCACACAGTGCTGCAGGTGAACATGGTCTGAATATCTTCATTTTTGTTGGGACATTGTTAAATTAAATGAATTATTTTTCAAAGAAAGAAGGACAAAGGTGGAAACCCCAGGAAGCCCGAGACAAAATGTTATTCACCAGATCTTTTCTACTTGTAGGAGTGACTGGGTGACATCATACTGCGTTCTGCTGAGCAATGACAGCCACAGCTGGGTCACTGTCAAAAATGGATCCGATGATATGGTGAGCTCCCGGATATTTGTAATGATTTTATATGGATAAAGAAAGGAAAACTGCATAGTCCCTATTTAAAGTCATGGATCCTAGAGATGATGAACACATTCAAAGCATAAATGTGAAACAAGGAACTGAATTTGCACTAGTTTGCATTCAGAGCCGCTTTTCACGCGGGAGGGGACTGAGCGGAGACTGGCAATTCTCTTCAGCACTGCAGTGGAGCAAGTGCTCCTGTATCTTCCAGCACCACATTCATGCCCGGCACCGGCTACATTCAGTGCCGCCCAATTTTGCATTGAGCCTTAAACAGGAGATATGCCGCCTATTTACATATACAGAGGGCCTAACGCCTGTTTCAGGCATGGGAGCTGGACACCTCTTTTTCTGCCTTTACCAAATGGTGGACAACATGCAATGAGCGTGCAGCCCTGCCACCATATTGGATGCTTAGGTACCTGAAAAGCAGGCGCAGCACGACCCAATTTCTCCCCTCAGAGTTTTGCCAGCATTCTTCAATAGATGCTTTCAGATTTTATTGAAAATAAAGTGACGTTTCCTTCTGAGACATTTTATTTTAAAACAGTGTGCTTGTTGGGTGCATATCCTAAATGAACACAAAAACCACCGATGTCCTCTTCTTACTTTCTTCAGAGTGGTAAAAATAAAATCTGCGTGTGAATTACATGCTGACGTGGCTTGCTATGTATTACTTCACTTTCTGTCTTGGGAAGAGGGCTGGCAAGCAATAATTACAACTATAACTTTTAGATAAAAATGTATTTTTATTTAAAAAAAATTTATTTAGCAGTATTATATGTACTATTCTTGACCCTACATGAGCAGCTCTTTTATGAAAAAATAGATGATGTGCAAGTGATGCAGTTGACAGCACTACTGTAATATAAAAGCACTTTACGTGCCTGTGGTACCATTAATTATTGTTTAGCCCTATAAATACTTTATAAAACAGAAGGCAAAGTAAAGGTTAAACTGAACACTTGTACCAAATGTCCATTAGTTCAAAATAACGGCTCGTGCTAAACTGGTCAGATTGGTCTGAGGCGTACCATTTTTCAAATCCTTATTGAACAATTATGACAGACATTAATTGCTGACTCTAGCCAAAAATTTAAATCATAGCTTTCTACACATGTAAGCCATTCTTAATGGAGGAGGCAATAACACTAGTGTACCTTGCCATAGTTATTATCTCTTTCTGTGGGATCATGCCACCAATATTTATGTAATTACCTGTGGACTGCCACTTCTTACAATCAAGATTTGCAGTCAAGCACTCTTCAAGTGCTTTGGACAAACATTCTGCTCCAGGAAAGGACAATCTCTTTAGCAACAGTTTACCATTGAGCATCTGCTGAAGAAATACAAAACAATTCATCATTTGCTGAGCCAGGGATGTTGGAGAATACTTCAGACTGTGAGAAACCTTTGCCTAACCCATCATCAGTATAGTAGGATTTTTCTAAGTGCTCCCATAGCCACCTGGATCAATTCATGAAACATATGCCCTCTTTACAATTGCTTTTGGCTGCACACTGTTCTAGTATTAATCAAAAGACAATTACATGGAGCGGATTGCCCCCACTCATCTGTATTTATCTTGTGGTTTGAGACACTGGTCTATTACAGATTTTGAAAATATTAAACTAGTTTCATTGTACTGTGTATATAGTTATTCATTGGATCTTTATTTTTCAGATATTTGAGGCGAACCAAGAGAAAGAGATTCCTGTACTCAATGAGTTCCCCACTCCAGTGGTTGCTCGCTATGTAAGAATAAACCCTCGGAGTTGGTATATAGATGGTGATATCTGTATGAGAGTGGAGATTTTGGGCTGCCCCATGCCAGGTAAAATTCCTTCTAACATTGTTCAGTACAATTGCTGAATAATGTTTCCTTGCAAGTATACTTGTTTTCAATTGATAATTCAGCAAATATTTTGATCAAGGTTAAAAAAGAATACATTACAATAACAACAACAACTTAAATTTATATAGCGCCTTTAATGTAGTGAAACATCCCAAGGCGTTTTACAGGAGTATTATGAGATAAAACATTTGACACAGAGCCGCATAAGTAGAAATTAGGGGAGGTGACCAAAAGCTAGGATAAAGAGATATGTTTTAAGGAACATCTTGAAGGAGGAAAGAGAAGTAGAGAGGCGGAGAGATTTAGGTTTAGGGAGTTCCAGAGCTTTGGGCCTTGGCAACAGAATGAACGACCACCAATGGTTGAGCGATTATAATCAGGGACGCTCAAGAGGGCAGAAATAGAGGAGCACAGACATCTCAGAGGGTTGTGGAGCTGGAGGAGATTACAGAGATAGGGAGGGGCTTGAAGGGTTGGAGGGATTTGAAAATAAGGATCAGAATTTTGAAATCATGGTGTTGCTTAACCAGAAGCCAATGTAGGTCAGCGAGCATAGGGGTGATGAGTGAGCGGGACTTGGTGCAAGTTAGGACACGGATAGCTGAGTTTTGGATCACCTCTAGTTTACACAGGGTAGAATGTGGGAGGCTAGCCAGGAGTGCATTAGAATAGTCAAGTCTAGAGGTAACAAAGGCATCAAAAGCCTAGTCATGTGCAATGCTTGGCAATCCAATGGACTGCATACTATGCCTGTTTATTGAAACTGTGGGGAATATTGACTACCAGTCTTGCAGCAGTTCTTGTACAGAGTGATGTGTGGTCAGCAGATCCAAGTTCCAATCCCAGTTGTTGTGTCACTCTCAGATTAGAGAAAACAGTTCTTGAACAAATACATAGAGCTTCACCAACCAACTTTTGAATACGAGTTAAGTATTAATGCTAACATTAAAAAAACATGGCTGTGTTTATTTGCACCACAAGTAAGACGGACCAGATTTCTGATTGGTCCCCTTGGAAGACAAGACACACCCAATAGTTTCTGTGGAATATGTAATTTGATCCTGCCTGCTGGAGAGTAAATCAACGTCTCTACAATGTGTAATTTGATCCCGTCATTGTCACAGGCAGGCTGCTCCAGTGAAACTGCTCCAGTGTAGCCATGACAGTGGCATTTACCTGTTAATGTGGAAGGTCACCTAGAAAAGCAAGGTAACTCTCACACGGCCATGTACGGGCTTGTCCTCTCAACCTCCTCTCAATCATCAATTGAGTGATGTAACATAAAATGTTGGAAATGCTCAGCTAGTCAGGCAGCATCTGTGGCGAGAGAAGCAGAGTTAACATTTCAGGTCGATGAGCTTTCATGAAACGTTAACTCTGCTTCTCTTTCCGTAAATGCTGCCTGGGTTGGTGAGTGAAATCCACAGCAGTGACTATTTTACATCATTTGAGCTGCAAGGTTGGTTTAGCGAGGCGCATTTCATTCAACGAGAACAGGTGAGGGTGACGTAATTGCAAGTGGTATCACTAGCAGAACTGTAGATATTTAGCTTGCGCTGAGAATGACATCATGGGTCAACCGAAAGCCAGAAGTACCCACACTGTCGCTACATACTGTCGCTAATCACTCCGTCAAACTAAACACTCTGGGTGAAAGCTATGGTGACTGAAGGGGCATTGTGTGTGTGGGTCATGGGGGGGTTAACGGTTTATTGGATACGAAGTGAATAGTGACAGTGTCATGACTTCCGGATTTTGTCCTGTCCAATGATGTCACTTGCTGCACACGCACTGGGCTTTCCGAGAGGGAGTGAATGTTTCAGGTGGTGAATGGGGTGCCTTTGTAAGTGGGCAGCATTGTCCTGGATGGTGTCGAGCTTCTTGAGTGTCATTGGAGCTGCACTCATCCAGGCAAGTAGAGATTATTCCATCACACTCCTGACTTGTGCCTTGTAGATGGTGGAAAGGCTTTAGGGAGTCAGGAGTTGAGACACTCACCACGGAATACCCAGTCTCTGACCTGCTCTTGTAGTTACAGTATTTACTTGGCTTGTCCAGTTAAGTTTCTGGTCAATGGTGGCCCCCAGGATTCTGCCAAATGCCTCGGCATCTGTTTTTTTTCCCACCCTTTGTGAAATATCTTGAGATGTTTTCTATGTTAACAACATTGTATAAATTAAAATTCTTTTTGTTGTGCGCTGTAGTTGATGTGAATGAATAACAGCAAAAAGGTACTAGCCCTTTCATTGAGACAGACCTCTGGCTTCACGCTCTGCAAAGGGACCCAAAGGCTTAGTCATGTAGCCCTCCTTTATGTGGGTTTATTCCCACCTTTTTCTACAAGTAGAAAAGTGGTGTTGAAATGCTGGAAGTTTGAAAAATCACAGGGAGACACTGAAGTGTCCATCCTTCATTCCAGTGTGTGCGACTAAGTAAGCATGAATCATGCGGCTAGGTTTTGTTGGATGCTTGCTCTATGAGCTCAGCTTTCCTGATGCTAATGGGACAATAGTTCCAGTTTTCAATTGCAGTTTGAAAGTTTACCCTCCTGCAGTCTGGGTGAAGCTGGGAAATTGTGTACGATTATCTGAGTGCCTTGCATGTGGCCTCAGTCAAGGTTGAGAGGAAACTGTTTGCAACATGCATCAAGTCATTTTTCAACAAATAGCGACATCTTTGCCTCCTTCCTTCTCAGCTGTATTGTAATTCCCTGTCTCCACCCTCCCCCCTCCCCCAACGCTATAAATCTACGAGCTCCTGTCTATAGACTCAATTCAGGCCAGGTGTTTGCTGTGAATAAGCAATGAGGTTGACACCAGAAGATCCATCAGTGTTGACCATTTGTAATTTATGTGAGCACAAAGCTCAAAGCACCTTGCCACTCAGGACCAGGACCAGGAAATACGTCCTAAAATGTTCTCTCTCTGACAGTTTCGAGCCAAATAAGCTTGTTAACCTGATCCCAATTTCCAGTGCAGCATTAAGTCGGCAGTCACAGATATCACAAATACGGCTGATGTTGGAAATGAAAAATTCAACACTGGTGCAATGGAGCTCTTTTCAAATTGCAGTAAAGGGTGTCGCTGTCAAAAGTATTAGGAGCTTTAACCAAACTATGCTGAGTTATTCTTCACAACATGGGTCTGAATACTTGGCAGAAGACATTCTTTCACAAACTATGAACTTTAATGTAAAAGTAATAAAAACAGAGCATAAACTGTTAATTTGTTCCTACCTATCATTATTCATTGAGTAACGTTTTAATCTCAGAGTTATTCCATCAGTAATTTTGTTAACTTACTAAACACAATGGACATATATGTATGAAGAATTATAGAATCATAGAGCATAGAAGAATGAGGCCATTCGGCTCATCATGTCTGTGTTGGCTCTTTAAAAGAGCTATCCAATTAATCCCATGTCGCTGCTCTTTCCCCATAGCCCTACAAATGTTTCCATTTCAAGTATATATATCCAATTCCCTTTTGAAAGTTACTATTGAATTTGCTTCCACCACTGTTTCAGACCTCGCTGCATAAAAAATGTTCTCCTCATGTCGCTTCTGGTTCCTTTGCCAATTATCTTAAATCTGTCTCCTCTGGTTACTGACCCTCCTGCCAGTGGAAACAGTCTCTCCTTATTTACTCTATCCAAATCCGTCATAATTTTGACCACCTCTGTTAAATCTCGGAACCTTCTCTGCTCCAAGGAGAACAATTCCAGCTTCTCTAAGTCTCTCCACTATATGTATATGTGTGTGTGTGTATGTGTATGTGTACAGATAGAGAGAGCGATAGATATCACAAACGGACAACAAGTATGATTTCTTCATTTGAGCTACTGGGTTTAAGGGACAGAGATTCATGTGAAGTGACTACCTGGGAGAGAGTCCCGAAGCAATGCGTGAAGCTTTGCTGCTGGCATTCTGAGCAGACTTCTCTGATTGCTCAGTTGTAGCTTTGTGTTCCAATATAAGATGCTTTTGTCTTGAGTTTAGTGTGGTACTAGACCCATAGGCTACCAATTCATAGGTCTCACAGTCATTGACAACCCCGAACAAACTTACTGGATTTGCCAAGGCTGGCTGTGGGAAAATGCAAGAAAAACGTTCTTATTCCGTTGGTGGAATTATAGACGCAGTTTCTCATGGTTCCAGGATTCTGCCACTGGAATAAGAGTGTCAGGTTTAGTAATCTAAATGCCAGGAGTGAGCTCACATATTCCATTCTCCCAGAATCCAACCCAAACAAGTGGCAGTATAACAGTAGTTTTAGACTGTGCAGATTACTGTACAAGAGGTGGCTTTTCCAGGGAATTGCACATGTCAGGCAGGGCTACTGTATTAAATTACTTTGCAGTCATGGGCTTTGCAGAAAGATGATGAGGGGAATTTTAACCGAAAAAAAATTGGTGGCGTAGGAGCGGGGGGGTAGTTTAATTGTTAAAATTCAGAATCCCGACCTGATTCTGCCTCCAACCCGCCCACTTCCAGTTTTAACGGCCTGCCCCAGCACCCCCAATCTTCTGCCTGATCCTCTGCTCGACTCTCCCCCTTCCCCGATCTCCTTAACGGCTTGGCCCCCATGCGAACCCTCCCACTTTCCTGCATGTGGCCCAGTGCCGCTGGCTATCCTTCCTGGAGCCAGCCAGCCTCTCAATCTGGCTGGCTGTGGGTGGGAAACGGAGATCTCACATGAAAATCTGACCCTGTCGTTAAAGACGGCCTTTCCTGCCCTGTGGAGACCCCCTCCCCAACACCCACCTCCCCCCTAACTGCTCCCAACTAGCATTATTCATGAAAATCCAGCCCAAAGCTTCTGAGAGGGTTGAACAGCATGTCCAGCACTTATTTGTCCCTGTGCAGGTGAGTGGGTATCCACAAATTAAATGTTTGTAACTAAAATTATTTTATAACTCCTACAGAGAAGGGGTGGGTGAGCAAAATTACAGTTCATCTCTCTCAAAAGAGCTAATGACCTGCAATTCTGAAGATAACATTAAATTGTCTGCCCACGGTCAGAGCACTTCACAAAAGAAACTAAAATAGCGGTAAAGTTATGCTGCTTACAGATTGGGGCCGATATTGCCTCTTTTCTTAAGGCCTGTTACCACTAGAAATCGGTGGCCATGCTGCGGAGTGCAACGGCCAATGATTTTTCGTGTATTGGCCGCCATTATTAATATTCTACTCCTGCGGTGTCCCGGCGGTGACCCGGTCTACTCCGCACTGCACCGCTGCTGCCGGGCCATCCTAAATGCGTCATCAGAACGCTCACCGCCGATGTTCCCCCCCCCAGTGGCGAAATTCCGCTGAGAAAATCCTTCTCCCCCCGGGCGGTGCCAAAACCTGCTTTTTTGAGATGGTGCAGCGAGGCTGTGGCCTTCTGAAACGGCAGTGCAGCTCCCATTAAAGGGAAGGACGCACTGCCGCTGCTGCCATGTTTTTTTTGTCCGCTGACTGCCATGTCGGCCCGACAATTATGCCCCTGGGTTCGGCCGGGCCACCAACAGGCAGCCTGGCACCTCCTCTTGGGTGCCAAGGCTGCTGGCCTGGCCGAAACCCTCCTTGGTGGCCCAGTGCGCCAAACTTTTGAAATCCCGCATGCTCTCCCCTTTAATTGAAGGGTAGAGTTGTGGAGATGCGGCGCCGTAATGACATCATCAGCGCTATGACTGACAGTGGCGGGCACTACACCGCCCCCAACTTCCGCCCCTCAAGTGTGCTCACCACCGCACTATCGCCCCCATTATGAGCGACTTCCAGTCAGCCTGATAAAAAAAGTCAAAGAGCGGAATTTCGCTCAAGAGGCTACATCAACCACCGCGGCGGTAAAAACACTAGAAACGGGATGCGTGCACCTCGTTTCCAGCGGTGGGCAATTTCGGCCTCTGGAAGTGTATCTTCTAGTAATAAAATAGAAAATTGTACCAACTTTTCTCATGCCCTATGATAAATTATTGTTGAAGAATCCTGTAGCTTACCATTGTTTTCTTTCTTTACTTTCTCCAGTTAAACATTGGGAAGACTAAGGGGCTGAAATTGCCCTCCTCCTTAAGGCCCTTTAAATGGAGTGGATAGGCCTCACCGACCGAGGTTAGATAGATGGGCCGACCCATCCAAAATTGAGCAGAGGGAAAGGGGATCCCGCCCCGTCTGTGCTGCCTCCCGTTGGGCATTCGGTGACCCCCTTTCCGCCCCGCCCCATGGGAAATTTTCCCGCGGGCGCGACGCTGCCGCCGGTCAGTGCCACGGACAGATTCCTTTGGTCAGGAAGCTGTGTGTGCCTGGGCGGCGTGTCTGCTTTTAAAGGGGAGGTGCACTGCCGCGGACGCCATTTTACTTTACTTGTCGGCCGACTCCGAGGTCGGCCTGACAATGATGGCCACGGGTTCGGCTGGGCCTCCAACCGGCAGCCCAGCACCCCTTCTTGGGTGCCAGGCAGCTATCCTGCCCGAAACCCTCCCTTGTGGCCCAGTGGGCATAACTAAACCTCATGCAGAGTTCGCAGCAGCCCTCCCCTTTAACTGACGCGGCACGTCACATTGCGCTGATGTCACCAGCGTCACACTGACGTCACCAGCGTCACACTGACGTCATCAGCACGCCGCTGATGACACCGCCCGACTTCTGGCCCTCAGCTGCCCCAAACACTGTCTGAAGGGAAACAAAAGGTCAAAGAGCTCAATTCTAGTCTACTCTCCAATTCATGGATTGGGGCGGAGAAAAATATTTCAAAACAGTAGGTGCGCTCCTTTTCAGTCAGGGGGGCAAATACGGCCTCTAAAGCTATTCTCTTTGCACTCCCGTCACAAACTCTGTTCCCTCGCCATCAATTCCATCCACCTCCCCGGTCACTGTCTCATGTCACCACCTCAGTGTCCTATTTGGCCCTGAGCTGAGCTTACAATCCCATAATCCTCTCCATCACAAAGATCCTTAACCTCCACCTCTGTAAATCACCCATCTCTGTCCCTGCCTCAACCAATCCACTGCTGAAATCCTCATCAATGCTTATTTCACCACCAGCCTTGACTATTCCAATGTTCCCCTGGCTGGCATCCCATCCTCTAACCTGCACAAACTTGAGCTCATCTCGAACTCTGCTGTCCGCATCCTAACCCGCATCAAGTCCCACTCACCCATCACCCCTGTGCATACTGAGCGACATTGGCTCATGGTTGACCAATGCCTCCATTTTAATATTTTCATTTTCATGTTCAAATCCATCCATGGCCTCGCCCATCACTGATTCCGTCACTTCCTCCAGTCCTATAACCCTCTGAGAACTCTTGAGTTTCTCCAACTCTGCCCTCTTCCATATTCCCTGCACCGTTTGTCCCACCATTGGCAGAAGTGCCTTCAGCCGTCAAGGCTCCAAGCTCTGGAATTCCATCACTAAATTATACGTCACACCACATCTCTCTCCACCTTTAAGACGCTCTTTAAAATGTACCCTTTTGGCCAAGCTTTTCGTCACCTCTAGCCAGGGAGTGGGACGGGATCGGTGTTAAGGATACAGAATTTGTGGTGTGGTCCAAAGACGATGGTTTCAGTCATCTCAATGTTTAATTGGAGGAAATTATGGTTCATCCAAGACTGCATGTTGGACAAGCAGTCTGACAGCAGAGAGGCAGCAGAGGTGTCAAACGGTAGAGCTGGGTGGC
Source organism: Pristiophorus japonicus (assembly GCF_044704955.1). Lineage (NCBI taxonomy): Eukaryota > Metazoa > Chordata > Chondrichthyes > Pristiophoridae > Pristiophorus > Pristiophorus japonicus. Next base: position 273,063,029 of record NC_091979.1, on the reverse strand, counting down.
ATCAGTGTACACATGGATGCTTAGACTATGTCTATGGATGATGTCACTAAGGGGTAACATGTAGATGAGAAAGAGGAGCGGAAAACAGCAGGTGTTCTCTGGAGGCAACAGTTCGGAGGTGGGAAGAAAAGTCATTGCAGGAGATGCTCTGAACACGATCAGATGGACAAGAGTGGAACCAAGCAAGAGCAATCACACTGAGCTGGACAATAGAGAAGAGATGTTAGAGGAGGATGGTGTGGTTGACCATATCAGAGGCTGCAGAGACATTGAGGAGAATGAGGAGATACAATGCGCCACATTCACAATAACAGAGGATGTCATGCAATGTTTTGGGGTCTGCATGACCCATTTAATGAGCTGCAGGGCCCATCCAAAATTCCATGCATGTGTGCTTTTTCCCTTTAACAGCCGGTGAGCCAGCTGCGTGGGACCTCCAGAGCGCTGTGCAGCCACGCAGTTTAACGGGAACATTGATGTCATGTAGGACACAAGGCAGTTTTAATGATGTGGTGGGGCAGAAAGCTGATTGGAAAGATTCAAACAGGGAGTTGTGGGAATGATGGTCAGGATTTGGGAGCGTAAGCAGTGTAAAATATTTCCGAATTTAAGGAAGACAATTATGTAAATGTTCGATAAAATAACAAGGAAGAGCTACAAACCTAAAATAAAAACAGTAAATACTTGAAGCACACAGCATCTGTAAAAAGAAAAGACATGTTATTATATTCCGGCTGTATATCCTTCATCTAACTGAAGGGCAAGAGATAAACACACATTTAATAATGTGGGAGAATATGTGAGGGAGGGAAGGGGAGAGAACCAACAGAAATGTAAATGTCGGTCCCTTAGACGATGTAAATGTTGGTCCCTTAGAGGATGAAACTGGGGAATTAATAATGAGGAACAGGGAAATGGCAGAGACTTTGAAGAAATAGTTTGTATCGATTTTCACGATAGAAGACACTAAAAACATTCCAATCGTGGACAATCAAGGGGCTGTAGGGAGGGAGGAACTCAATACAATCACTATCACTAAAGAAGTAGTACTAGGTAAAATAATGGGACTAAAGGCGGACAAGTCCCCTGGACCTGATAGCTTGAATCCTAGGGTTTTAAAAGAAGTGGTTGCAGAGATAGTGGATGCATTGGTTGTAATCTACCAAAATTCCTTGGATTCTGGGGTGGTCCCAGCGGATATGAAAACCGCAAATGTAATGCCCCTATTTAAAAAAGGAGGCAGACAGAAAGCAGGAAACGACAGACCAGTTAGCCTAACATCTGTCATTGGGAAAATGCTGGAGTCCATTATTAACAAAGCAGTAGCAGGACAGTTAAAAAGCATAATACATTCAAGCAGAGTCAGCATGGTTTTATGAAAGGGAAATCATGTTTGACAAATTTGCTGGAGTTCTTTGAGGATGTAACGAGCAGGGTGGATAAGGGGGAACCAGTGGATGTGGTGTATTTTTATTTCCAGAAGGCATTCAATAAGGTGCCTCATAAAAGGATACTGCACAAGATAAAAGTTCATGGGGTTGGGGGTAATATATTAGGTTTGCTAACTAACAGAAAACAGAAAGTCAGGATAAATGGGTCATTTTCCGGTTGGCAAACATAACTAGTGGGGTGCCGCAGGGATCGGTGCTGGGGCCTCAACTATTTACAATCTATATTAATGACTTGGATGTGGCCAAGTTTGCTGATGATACAAAGATGACTGGGGGAGCAAATTGTGAGGAGGACACAATAAATCAGGCTAAGCGAGTGGGTAAAAATTTGGCAGATGGAGTATAATGAGGGAAAATGTGAGGTTATCCACTTTGGCAGAAAAAATAGAAAAGCAAATTATAATTTAAATGGAGAAAAATTGCAAAGTGCTGCAGTACAGAGGGACCTGGGGGTCCTTGTGCATGAAACACAAAATGTTAGTGTGCAGGTTCAGCAAATAATCAGGAAGGCAAATGGAATTTTGGCCTTTATTGCAAGGGGGATGGAGTCCTGCTAGAGAAGTCCTGCTAGAACTGTACAGGGTATTGGTGAGGCCACACCAGGAGTACTGCGTACAGTTTTGGTCTCCGTATTTAAGGAAGGATATACTTGCATTGGAGGCTGTTCACAGAAGGTTCACAAGGTTAATTCCAAGATGAGGGGGTTGACTTATGAAGATAGGTTGAGTAGGTTGGGTCTATACTCTTTGTAGTTCAGAAGAATGAAAATTGATCTTATCGAAACATATAAGATAATGAGGGGGCTCGACAAGGTGGATGCAGAGAGGATATTTCCACTCATAGGGGAAACTAAAACTAGGGGCATAGCATCAGAATAAGGGGCCGCCCATTTAAAACTGAGATGAGGAGGAATTTCTTCTCTCAGAGGGTTGTAAATCTATGAAATTCTCTGCCCTAGAGAGCTGTGAAGGCTGGGTCATTGAATACATTTAAGGCGGAGATAGACAGATTTTTGAGCGATAAGGGAATAAAGGGTCACGGGGAGCGGGCAGAGAAGTAGAGCTGAGTCCATGATCAGATCAGCCATGATCTTATTGAATGGCGGAGCGGGCTTGAGGGGCTAAATAGCCTACTCCTGCTCATTTTTCTTATATTGTTAAATTAGTTCAGTGTGTGAGCAACAGACCAAAATAATTGGTCTGCTGAGTGAGCTCTCTTGATGTATCTTGCAGAGGAGATCAGTACAGTCTGGGAAATGATGCTGTGGTATTCAGTAGTGGGGTCATGGTACTGAGCGCGATAGGAGGAGTCATCAGAGAGCTGGGGCTAAACTTTCCACTTTGCTGTCTATCGCCCCAAAAATGGGTGAACTTCCAGCAATGTTCAATGTCCCAGCCTTATCAATCACTGGCTCATTGCCCATTTTTTGAATGGCGATTTTCCACTCGACGATAGGCCAGCGATGTCAAATGGGCGATGCAAAAGGTCAGCGATGTGACGCTCGCCCAAGGAATGGCCAGCGATGTGGAAGGCAAAAGCTTCCCTAGCAACAGGCTTCTGCGCATGCATTTTTTTTTCCCGGTTGACAGCATTTTGCGCGTTTCGGGAGGTCAAGGGTTATCCACACATGCGCAGTAAGGTCGATTGTGGTGGAAGAGAGAGAGAGAGAGCAAAAGGAGGAGAAGAGTGGATTAAGATTACAAGGGGATTAAGAGAGAATTAAGATTAAGAGAGAATAAAGAGAGGATTAGGAGAGCAAAAGGTGATAAAAACATTAGAAAGAGTGTAGTCGAATACGTGAGTTCAACCGCTAAAAGTTATCAAAATGTCAGCAGCATCATCATCGGATGTGGAGGAGGCTCGCAAAAGGGCCAAGCCCTTCTCAGATGAGGCAAACGAGGTCCTCGTTCAGGAGGTGTATGCAAGGTGGGGCAAGTTAACCCAGGGTGGCAGTGGGAAACCCCCACCCTGGACATAAAGGAAGATATGGGCCGAGATTTCGGACATTGTCTCGGCGGCGTCTAATGAGGCGAGGGGATCTGACCAATGCCGCAAGCGTTGGAATAGCCTGATCGCATCAGCAAGAGTAAGTACAGATTTTACATTTTGTATATTATTGTATATTATTGCATGGAGATTTTATTAGAGAGAGATATATTTGTGTCAATCATCACCTCATATCCCCGATGTGTGTTATAACCCTTGATCCCCATATGATGCATTGTTATGTAACGTCTCCTGATCTCATTTATTGTAGTATTGATGCTCCTCTGCAACGTGTACCCCGCTGCTATAATAAACTCAATAAGCTCAATTGTGTTTTGCAGGGCCCACAATACCCACAGCACAAATGTGCAGATCATGAGCGGTTCCATTACAGGTGGTCCTCACCACGGGTGGGAGGAGGAGGAGGAAGATACCACAGAGCCTGAGGAGGAAGAGGAGGAGGAGGAAGTGGTTTTGGAGGAAGATGCCCCTCACATCATGTGGCGGAATCACCTGTGGGACCTGTGGCCATTACGTCGGCACCTTCGACGGAAGAAGCAGCGGGACCAAGCGGCATGCAACTGTCAATGCCAAGGCGAGCATTAGTGCCCTCGCAGACCCCGCGGAGGTTGGGTCAGCGAGTCGAGCACACACCTACCCTGGCCGATCGCATGGATGGCTTGGCTCAACTGTGCGAGGAGACTGTCGCCATAAGTCGCGACCATCTCCAGGCGTTTCTGGAATTCACGGAGACCTTCTCCCACTTCACGGAGACCTTCTCCCGGGTGTCACAACAGACGCTCGAGCAGATGATTCAGCAGACCATCGCCACCAATGCCTTGCGATATGCATTGTTGGCAGGACACGGTGCTGCACCTGAACGTGACGTGATGCCACAGACCGCAAACACCAGCACACAAGTGGGTCAGGAGGAAGCAATTCCTTCTGACCCGGAAGGCGATCCCCATGCTTCACCTTCGCCTCTGACACCCCCACAACAGGCGAAGGCACCAGCAGTTCTCCCACCACGGCAGGTAGTCTTGCTGTTGGCAGTTGTATGCCCGCAACATCTCGGTGCCACCCAGGGACTAAATTGGGCGAGTGGGGCTAGAGTATGGAGAGGGAAATGTGGCCGCAGGTGATGTGTGAATATTGTTTCTAGTTCTCTCTGTTAATGGTTTACTGTTTACTGTTGGGGTGTTGTTTGGGGAGGTTGGGTGGGAGGGTGAGTGGGTGGGTGGGTTGTTTGGGTTGTTTGGGTTGCTCCTGTTGTGGTTGAAATTTAACTTTTTGAGTAAAAATGTTTAATTTCATTTTACAATTTACAATTGTTGTGCATTTTCTTATAATAACATGATAACATATTAATGTAAACAATGGCCGGCCAGACCGGGCAATGAGGTAATGTAGCTCAATGCTAACGCAAACGCAACCGATGCTTTGTGATAAACGTAACTGTAACTCTGACTGTCCACAATGAAAGTTCATGCAAAGCGTTCATTTATGAGCTGCTCACGCAACAGTTTTGCAGCCGGGTAACTCCCACGGGGTTTTTCCACTCTTGCAGGTGGGTGTGGAGGCATGGGTTCATCGCCAGGTTTAATGTCCTCCCCGAGGTGTTCATCAGTCTCCTCCTGCTTCTCCTCCTCCTCCTCCTCCTGCTGCTCCTCGTCACCTACCTCTTCTGTCTCCAATCCTTCTTGAGGTGGACCAGCAGCCCCATCTGGCAAATGTTGTCCTCTCCTTATAACCAGGTTATGTAACATGCAGCACACCACAATAAACTGGTCAGGATGGTACTGTAGGCTGCCTCCTGAGTGGTCCAGGCATCTGAAGCGCTGCTTTAGGACTCCAATTGTTTTTTCGATGATGTTGCGTGTAGCAATGTGGCTTTCATTGTAACGCTTCTCGGCCTCAGTAACGGGGTTACGCAGGGGGGTCATGAGTCAGCTGGCAAGGCCATATCCTTTATCCCCCAGCATCCAACCGTAAACTAGTGGCTGATTGGCAAACAGGTCAGAGACAGCACTCTCACGCAGGATGTGTGCATCATGGATGCTGCCTGGAAAATTGGCATTAACTGCCATGATAATCTGGTTGTGGTCGACAACGAGCTGCACATTTAGCGAGTGAAATCCCTTTTGGTTATGAAACACCTCCGCATTCTGTAAAGGTGATTTCAGGGTGATGTGCGTGCAGTCTCTTGCTCCCTGCACCTTGGGGAAGTTTGCTATTCTCAAGAACCCCAAAGCCCTCCCGGTTTATGCCTCCCTGGTCATGGGGAAGTTTATAAAATCTATCCTGCGAGCGTAAAGGGCTCGAGTCACCTGTCGAATGGAACAGTGTGTGGCGTGCTGAGAGATACAACAGATGTCGCCAGCTGAAGCCTGAAAGGAGCCCGATGTGTAGAATGATAGCGCCGCTGTAACCTTTACCTCAATGGGCAATGCGGTCCTGATGGTGCTGGCAGGCTGCAGATCCCCCTTGATGAGCTGACAAATCTTATCGATGACCTCCTTTCGGAAGCACAACTTCCGAAGGCACACGTTATCAGACAAGTTCAGGTAAGATTGCCTTTCCTTGGAAGTTCTTTGGCTGTAAGCTCTCCTCATACGTCCACATGTTACTCTGCAACGTCTATGATTAACCCCTTCACTTAACCCTTCACTTAACTCAAGCTCAGTTCTACACTGACAAGTAATGGCAGAGAGGATGCAGCCCGCATTCTTTCACTGTTTATAGAAATGCCTTTTCTTCTACTAAACTGACCTTTTTATGAAAATAAATCATAATAAATAATATAAGTTTAAATTTGACTGGATATATCTGTCAAATACCCTTATAACACAAATTATTCGAGCACTCTTGTTTTTGCAGCCTCCCTCCATTCCTCCGATATTCAAAACGGCGTCAAAATGGCGTCCGTAGTGCCGAGTTCTGTGAGTAAAGCCTGGGAAAAGCAACTATTTCCTGGCACTGTTGTCGGTGAGTGATCAGCTTGGCGATGTGCCGGCGATCAGTTCGGCGCTCAGCTCGGCGCTCAGCTCGGTGATCAGCTCGGTGATCAGCTCGGTGATCAGCTCGGCGATCAGCTCGGCGATCAGCTCGGCGCTCAGCTCGGCGATCAGCTCGGCGCTCAGCTCGGCGCTCAGCTCGGTGATCAGCTCGGCGATCAGCTCGGCGCTCAGCTCGGTGATCAGCTCGGCGATCAGCTCGGCGCTCAGCTCGGCGATCAGCTCGGTGATCAGCTCGGCGATCAGCTCGGCGCTCAGCTCGGCGATCAGCTCGGCGCTCAGCTCGGCGATCAGCTCGGCGCTCAGCTCGGCGATCAGCTCGGTGATCAGCTCGGCGCTCAGCTCGGCGATCAGCTCGGCGATCAGCTCGGCGATCAGCTCGGCGCTCAGCTCGGCGATCAGCTCGGCGATCAGCTCGGCGCTCAGCTCGGCGCTCAGCTCGGCGATCAGCTCGGCGATCAGCTCGGTGATCAGCTCGGCGATCAGCTCGGTGATCAGCTCGGCGATCAGCTCGGCGCTCAGCTCGGCGATCAGCTCGGCGCTCAGCTCGGCGATCAGCTCGGCGATGTGAGCCGAAAGTCAGGGGGATAATTTTTCGGCGATGCTCCAGCCTGAATTTCCACTTTTTTGTCAAAATGGGCGATGAAAGGCTGTTTTGTGCGATCTATGGGTGATGCAAAGTGGAAAGTCAAGCCTCAGCTGGATAGAAGTCCTTCTGATCTGCAGCAACAATACCTCTTTTATCAGCATGTTTATGAGGATTACAGTTGGAGCTGAGAGAACAAAGAGCAGTAGGTTCAGCGAGGGATAGATTGCACTGACTTCTCTTGTGCCTTCCCCTTGACTATTTACACATTCTTTTGTCCTTTCTAGATATTTGCATTCACTCACTGTTAATATGTTATATCACCTGTTTTCTATTTAGCAGTTTTAAGGCCATTTAACACATTTACACCCCCTTTCTGTCTTTTGGATGAGACGTTAAACCGAGGCTCCGTGTGCTCTCTCAGGTGGATGTAAAAGATCCCGTGGCACTATTTCAAAGAAGAGCAGAGGAGTTATCCCCGGTATCCTGGCCAATATTTATCCTGCAATCAACATAACAATAAAATAATTTATCTGGTCATCACCACATTGCTGTTTGTGGGGGTTTGCTGTGTGCAAGTTGGCTGCTGCGGTTCCCACATTACAACAGTGACTATACTCCAAGGGGCTGAAATTGTCCCTTCCGATAAGGTCTCTGGCCGCCTGAAATCGGCGGCCACAGGGCGGACCGGAATGGCCGCCGACTCTCCATGGAGGGGCCGCCATTTTGGAAATTGCCCTCCTTTACTTTTGGAGCAATGTGCGAAGCTGCTCCGCCCGTTTTCCCGCCACGGCCTGCACGCACCGACCCCTTACCGACTGGCGGGGACCCCCTCGTGAAATTGCCCCTCGGGAAATTGCCCATTTCCTGGTATTGCCCCGCAGGAGCAGCCCCGCCGCCAATCAGTGCCCCCAACAGCTTTTATTGTCAGTACCCTGTCTGTGGCATGGCGGCCCGGCCGCCCTTAAAGGGGAGGACACACTGGCGCGGCAGCCATGTTATTATTTTGTCGGCCGACTGCCAGATCGGTCCGACAATTATGCCTGCGGGTTCAGCCCGGGCCACCAGCAGGCAACCTGGCATCACCCCTTGGGTGCCAGGCCACTGGTCTGGCCGAAACCCCACCTGGTAGCCCAGTATTTGCCACTAAAGTAGCTGCAAAGTTCGCAGCGGCTCTCCCCTTTAACTGAAGGGGAGAGACATTGCGGTGCGCCAGCGCGATGACATCATCAGCGTGGCGCTGATAACTGACAGCCTCGCCCTCACTTCTGCCCCGCTACTGACAGTCACTTCCCCCCGCCCCTACTACTGCCCCATGGTGAGGCCGCTTCCGCTCCATTGGAAAAACACTCCGAACTGTTGAATTCCGACGGTGAGGCCACCCCAATGTATGGCAGAACACATCAAAGACGGTAGGTGCACCTTGTTTCTGGCGGTGGGCAATCTCGTCCCCCAAAAGTATTTCATTGGCTATAAAACGCTTTGAGACGTCTGGTGGTCGTGAACGGTGTTATATAAATGCAAGTCTTTCTTTTCTTTTTCTCTGATTAGTGCACCTGTTGATTCTCCCTCCTTTTTTTCTCAATTTTGCCAACCTTGCGAGAATGACTATTTGGGGCAGAAATTCTTATAAGGGTCCACAGGCCCCAACCAGTAGGCTTAAGGCCGGCCTGAAATTGGGCCTAATAATTTGCAGGAGCTGCTGGTGCTTCTCATGCCTCCACGGGTAGCTCATTTTACTTAAAAGAATATTGGGCCCCATGTCTCACTGGCAATGGCCCTAAGGTAAGATCTGGGAGGGAGGTTTGGAGCTGGCAATCTGTTGGGGTGGTGGGGGTAGGGTGCGGTGATCATGAGGACTGTGGAGTTAGGGGAACACCCTTGTTCCTCCTCGCACCACAGTAAGAATCTTTAAAAACATTTTTGGAAGCAACTTGCCTTTAGTACCTTACCAGCAGCAGAATCTGAGCAAGGCAGGCCCAACTACTGCCCTCCTCATTGTAGCTCAATTTGTATGAGGGGACTTAACACAGGCATTAGGCCCAGACCCTAAAAATGGCCTAATCCAATTGCCTGGAACTGGGCCTCATTCTGCCATTTTACGCCTGTAAGTCCTATTATTCCTATTAAGTATATTTATGAGCTTAACCAATTAGAACCTAAATTCTGTGTTTCATTTACTTTCAGATCCTAACAATTACTATCACAGGCGAAATGAAGTCACCACAACAGATGATCTTGATTTCAAACACCACAGTTACAAGGAAATGAGGCAGGTAGGAGCATGACCCTTATAGATTCACAGAAACAGAAAAAGAAAATTAAGTGCTCCAGAGCTTTCATTTAACTGAATGAAAAGTTTGTAATATTTTTCAGACGCAGCTTATTTGTTAAGGATGTGACCTGAAAAAAGATGACATGTAAAATGTTTTTAACTGATCTTGAAAGAATTTATCCAGTCAGCGTTTGTAACTATTACCTACCATACAAGATTATTTGTACCCGATATGTACTTTTTGGAATTTTTTTAAAGATTTTGAAATACGTAACATGCTATAGTCACTTTCGAACTTTCAATATTCATTGAAGAAACCAGTAAAGTAGTTGTATTTTGAACAACGCAAGTGTTCTTAGTATAATATTTTGAATCAATATTTGGAAAACTATAATCTTTCTAAATGTGTGACGCACACATTTTGTGCTGAATTGTAAACTTTAACCGCAGTTAACTGCTGTACAATTATAGGGCTTTTTTCTTTACTTCGTGCCCCTGGCCGGGAACCTCACCCCATCGGCAGCACTTGCTAATGGTTCACTTCCACGACCGGTAGGCACCGGCGGGAATGGAGTGCTTCATTACTCCACCTCCCCCCGCGGAAACAACATTTTAATTTGATTCGTTACGGTTCCAATAAATTACATTAATTTACAGTTTTTTGTTGTGTCCCCTTTTAATGGGGCACTGATTTCCTTTTTATTGGTGATGACACCAGCCAATCAAAGTAACCAACCAATAAGAAGTTGCCAATGGTTCAGGTGCGCTGTGCACAATTTTGTGAGTTATTTTGGTTGGAAAATCATACCAAGAACATATCCAAATTTCTGATATGCAGTACTTGCAGGCAGAGCTCGTCGCTGGGAGTATGATGTCAGAAATTTACTTCTGGATAAATAATGGGAATGAACAGCACCCAGATGCTCATGTCAGAAGAGTAGTATTACAACTGTCTCAATCCTTCTTGTATTTTCTTATTTTTTCTCCTATTCATACAGTTTTTTTCAGTGAGGAGGGATAGTTCAGATTCTAAATATCTCTCAATGAAGGATACTTCTGTAATATGAGATGGTAAACCTGTTCTAAATTTCCCTTCCTAGAAGTATCAGTGAAATGTATTCTCAAGTGATAGCTGAACTGGTGAATGTAAGCAAAGAGTCTGGTGCTCTAGGTTGGTAACGACTGAGCTATAAGTTTCCATTAATCTCCTACATTTTAGTTACTTTTCCCGTCCCCTTTTAGGGCATGCTTCCCCGCAAGCTACTTTCCCAATTAAGAGGTAGTAAATGGTTTGCTTCAAGAACTGGAATGGTCCCATAGGAGATGAATTTGAATGGTTCAGGATGAATTTTTTATCTGTTCAACATTAGAAGAAATGTGAGCCAGACCCCCTTGGCTCAGTTGGTAAATGTAATGTGTGACTGAGTCATCGAGATCAGAGTGTTCAGGGTTGATTCCCAACCTGTGCTCAGTTGGCTAAACTGAACTGGGACAGCAATTGGAACATTAGCAATTGGCCTCAGCAACATCAGGCTACAAAGGAGAAATCTAAGCCAGGCCACCTGCTCCTGATCACTACCCAGAGAACCCTGCTGGAAAATGTACATGTGTGGATTTGAGATGAGGTCATGATCAGGCTTGGTTATGATGCACTATGGTCAAATAGCGTATCAATACCTGCTCTCGAAATGCATACCTAGATGAAGAATGAGCAGTTTGCTGAAGTACAAAGGATGCCTGGCATCTGTGGAATCATACCACAGCAGAAGTGAACACTTCAGGATAGAAAGAGGAGAACATTTGGCAAAAAATAAAATCATGGAAAGAGTCTTGGGGGCTTTTTGTCTCATCAAGCCGACTCCTTCTACAGACCATGTACATGTATCCCATTCACTTAACCTCCTAAAGGAAAGTCTTGAATAACTGCTCCCTGATCTCCAAAGTTTATTGAGCAAATCTCCAAAATAGACATCTCACAACTCAACCTTTCATCCATGGTCAGCTACTTGTCACAGACAATAATTCATCAGTTCGCAAACTGTTATGCACAATGGGACATTTGGTCATCTCAGTCTACATCTGTTCCTATAACCTTCAATTCCCGTTCACAGCTGGTTATTTGCTGAGCCCCTTTTTGAGGAGGAGTTAATTGTTCAGTCTTATCTGTTTTTGCTAAAACTCTTCCACATATCTATTAACCAATGGGAAAAAAATGTCTTCTAATCTCTAGTCTAGCCTTCACCTCGTACTAATGACTCAACAATGGATAAAAGCAGAGCGGGAAATTGTGAATGGCGAGTCAAAGCTTTTTCTCACACCGCTGTGTGGGTTTTGGGAGAGCAGCATCAGAACCAGCTTCTCTTCACTGTTCATGCCCTGTTTATATTTCTAGCTGGTATTTTCTACATCAGATGCCATTCAGAAGCGAAGAAGGCAAATCTGTCGGGAATTCACAAAACCCACAAAAAAGAATGTCTCCACTGGCATTGGTATAAAGTCAGACAGCTGATATTGTTATCTGCAGTAGACAGAGAGACAATCATATGTTTGGCATCAGTTGCCATTTTATAATGTAAAATGCCTTTACTCCCTGTATTATTACATCAACATACTGAATCACTGGGTGCTGTCTTGTTAATAGTTTTATTATTTTATGCAGCTTAATGGGTTAGTTAAGATCTTTACTGGAAATTCAATAATACCGGAAAAATTTCTGTTAATTTACCATGTATAAATTACATTATACACTGCATAAACCACAGCAAGACAAATATAGATAAGCTAAGTTTGACTTGAGTAAATTCCATAGACATTAACATGATCTAATAGTCTAGCTATTCTAAATTTGCCTGGTCTATAAAACATAATTACCATCCACTGGAGTTCTATATCGTTGCATAAAGTGTGCCATTTGTAGCTTTTGCTTGTTGGAATGAAAGTTTATTATGCCCCAATGAAAGGTAAAAGAAAAAAGTTTTGTTTATGTATTGAAATTGCATAAATAGTTCAAAGTAATAGGTGAATGAAAACAGCCTGCGAATGTCACTCGTTGTGGAACTGATGACCACTATAATCTTTATGGGGGTTATGTTTAATTCTGAACCCACTAGGCTACTTTATTTGTGTTATAATGATGCATGCACTATGAATACACAATTCATATAAGAGCATCTGTATTTTAAAAAAGCTATAACTTCTTTCAAGATTAGTAATAAAAATAGAGGAAATAATATTAAAAATAATGTTCTGTATCCTTATAATACAATATATTACTATACAATCCAATTCAACAATTCATTTACTTTTAATACTGTACATTAATACATGAATCAATTCATTATTACTTCTGCTGTATATTAATAATAGAAATCAATTCACCAATATATGCAAACACCTTATGACACACCACTGCATTCTGAGCAGTTTCTCTTTCTCCTGCAGATTATGGGCTCAATTTTCCCCAGTTATCTGCGCCGTTTTTTTGGCATAAATTAAAATATCCAAGTTTCCCCAAAGTTTCTGCGCTAACGTAAGTCAGTTACGATTTTTAAAGTTTTTTTGTCTGCGCCAGTTTTTCACATTTAAGCAAGTATGGCCAACTTACATTTTTCCGAGGATGGTGTATGTGACCACTCCCAATAAACCTTCTGGGTATTTAAGAAAAACCGGCGCACATTAAAAAACCGGCACATTGTTTTTAGGTGAAGTTTTGAAGGGAGTCAAGACGGCAAAGACTATGCATCATAAAGCTTAATTTTTTCAAAGTCAAAAGGGAGAAAATAGAAGTTTAATGCATTTCTTTAATTTTTGATTTTGTTGAAAGTACCACGCCACACCGAACATCTCCTCATCGGGCTCGAGGATCGGAGCGTCGGCCGGCAGAATTGCTCCCTCACCCGGAAACAGGGGCTTGGCTTCAAAAGAAGCTCGGGGGGAGGGGGGGGCGCGGGTGGGTGGGGTGGAAGTCGAACTGAAGGGATGAGAACCCTTAGGCTATACAGCAGCTTCAAAAGAAGCACAGGAAGGGGGCGGGGGTGGGAGCGGGGAGGTGGATGCCGAGCCCCTGTGTCCGGGTGAGGGAACGATTCTGCCGGCCGACCCTCGAGGAGACATTCGGTTGGTGGTGTGCTGGTACTTCGAAAAAAATCTAAAATTAAAGAATTGCATTAGACTTTGTTTCTTTATTGAATGTCTAGCTTCCCATTCTAAGCACGTCTGTTGCACATGCTCAGACCAGTGTGTGGTCCATACTAGTACGTCGACCTTGGGGAGAGAGAGAGAGGAAAGAGCTGGTGTGAGTGCTTTCTTTTCTCCTGCTGTTTTGAGCTTCTTGCAAAGCTACAATTAAATTATGGGGGCAATATTGACAATGCCATACCTCGTGCAAGGCTTTTGCATGATGGTGCGGAGGAGATGATTGATTAGACATCATCACCTGAGGAACCTCAGAGCACATAAGATGATGGGCAGGAGGCCTTACCCACATTGGATATATCGAGACAGGCATTCATACCTGCACCTGAGTGATGCAGACTGATTGAGAAGGCTGTGTTTCCACAAAGAAGTTGTAACTGAGATCTGAGTGTTAATAAAAGCAGACCTGCACCATAGAAGCTTCAGGAGGACTGCTTTCTCAGTTGAAGTAAATGTTACAGTTGTACTTTCATTTTATGCATCTGCATCATTCCAGGCATCAACTGTGGATGTGTGCACCATTTCTCAACATGCAACACAAATCTGCATTCGGCAAGTGACTGCTGCATTATATGCCCAGAGGAATGACTACATAAAGTTCCCCATGACCACCCAGGCAATGCATGACAAGGCTGTGGGCTTTTCTAGGATTGCTGGCTTCCCAAAGATACAGGACTGCATTGATTGTCCCCACATTGCCTTGCGAGCACCTTTGGAGGATTCCGAGATGTACAGGAACAGAAAAGGCTTCCACTCCGTTAATGTGCAGCTTGTCTGTGACAACATGCATTGCATCATGTCAATTGATGCGAGATACCCTGGGAGCACCCATGATGTGTTCAGCCTACGCATTATATCTGCCATGTTTCAGCAGCAGCCAGAAAGGTAGAGCTGGCTGCTGGGAGACAAAAGGTACAGCTTCGCTACCTGGCTCATGACGCTCCTACGCGTAACCCGGCGGAAGCTGACCGGGAATACAACATGCCGCACATTGCGACACGCAGCATAATAGAAAGGACCATTGGCATCTTGAAGCAGCGTTTCCGATGCCTGGACCATTCTGGAGGCTACTTTAAATACTCCCCTGAGATTGTCGGTCAGTTCACTGTTGTGTGCTACATGCTGCACAACTTAGCCATCATGAGACAGCAGCAGCTGATAGTAGAAGACCCACCTGAGGTGAGAGTGGCTGATGATGAGGAGGAAGACGCAGATGAACCGAAGAATGGCTAGCCCGCGCAGTACTTGACTTATAGCAAAGCCAGAATGTGGAATTTGCAGGACTTACCTTCTCCCTTGAGTGTGGGCCCAGCTTATGCAATGGTGGTTGCTTTTCTCCAGCATTAACCCTGTCTTCCAAGGGTGTCAGTGGGTGCAGATTTTCCGGGCCTCCTTCTGTTCCAGTTCTTTCCCTTTTGTTGTGTGCCACTTCCCTCTGCAAAGATGAAAATGTAACTTTTTAGAGAGGGTGTCTTTCTGCTGGGTGGGACATACATTTACATTTGCAATTCCAATGAATAAATGAAAATATTACTTACACTAACTACTTGACCAAGGTCCTGCCATTTCTTTTTGCACTGGCCTCCAGACCTCGGGATGGTCACCATTGCACAGTAATCTTCTGCAAGTTGGTTCCAGCGTTTCTTCATTTGTTTTGTTGAAACTTTTATGTGACCTCTGCTGGTGTCCAGCTCGTGCCATTTGGCCTCAATTACAGTAACTAGTGCTTTCACTTCCTCTTGTGATAAATTCTTGATCCTTGAGCCGCGTTGCATATTGCAGCTCTGATTTTTTTCCACTGAGAATTAAAGTACTCACTCAGTTCTTACACAAAACTGGCTCTTAAAAATGGCCGGATGCAGACCAGGGAGCTGTACTGGACATGCGCGCCCATAGCAGTCACATAAAAAACATTTTTTTTTTTGCGCATGCACAGAAGAGGGGGCATCCTTGTTTCGATGCAGACATTAGGCTCCACCCCCCCCCCCCCCCCCCCCCCCAAATCTAAAGGACAGGCTGCGCAGCACCAATTTTAAAAATTAGAATGGGAAACTTTCAAGTTAATTTTTTGGAGTGGTCGGGACAAAAAAAAACGGGTGTAACTCTTGAAATATGCCAAAAAACAACATTGGGGAAAATTGAGCCCTCTATGTCATTGTCTGCTCTATTTCAACTAATGGTGAATGGTGATTAAATTACACATTATTCACTTTAGGTTAACATCCATTACCACATTCTATTTAATTATCTTGCTTCTTATGCTCAACTGAATCTTGGATCATTTCTGCACTTACTAGTGATTAAATACTGTTTGATCTAAATATTTTATTTCAAGCTTCTTGTTTTGCCCTAACCTTTCCAACACATTAACAGTATGTCCGATTAATTTCAGTGCAATATGTGAACTTTGCGCAAGTCCATGCGTCAATTCCCAGTGTAATTCAATGCAGCACACCCCAAATTGAAAAGATCTCTGGGTTAATCAAAGTGATGCATTGCTTTTTTTTTTAAAGTGCAGACACGTGTAGGAAACTGGCAACCAAAGCAGTGTTTAATGTGCCATCTTACATAACTTATTAGGAGAATAAGACAGCTGAAATTAAACATTTTTGGCTCATTGTTAACGAAATGCAAAGATGAAGTCTATTTTTCCTCCTTTTCCTCATCTAAAGTTAATCGTCTAGAAATTAGATCACGCTTGAAAGTGGGTCACAGGGTCATGACACACACTGCCCATGCCAGTTAGGTTAAATGCAGCATGCAATATTTGTGCTGCCTGCTAATGTTCATCATCCAACCAGTACTACCCACGCTATTTATTGGCTGCACACCTATTCAGTGGGGTAGGGTGTGGGGGAAGGGGGGGCGGGAGGGGGGATGGTGATATCAGACATCCATAGCACTACTTAAAGGTAGCCAGCACCTCTTAAAGGGGAGGTGCATGCTAGCTGCAGAAACCCAGAACCACTTGCTGAACAAATGGCTGAAGTAGGGAGTGAACGGGCACCAAGGATCTCTGATGCTGCACTGGAGGCCTTCATGCAGGCAGTGAAGATGAAGAGGAACATCCACTTTCCCCCGGGGACAGGAAGCCCTTCAGGCATGTTCTGCGTAGACAGTGGGAAGAAATCGGGTGACCACTCTCCAAGGTCACCTGGGCAAGCACAAGAGAGGCAAACAGTTGAATCTACCCCACCCGACAGATCCATCGCATCATGGACCTGTGGGTGCATTTTTAGCCAAGCCCAGGAGCAGACCCACCAGAAGGTCTTCTGATGTGCTCATGCCCCTGCATACCAACTGACTGAAGATAAAGAAATATAGGAGTCAAATGTAACTATAAGTTGAGGATCAGCCCCTTAGAGATAGGCTAATTGAGCAGAGCCCAGGGATTAAACTGGGAGCCTTCTTGTTCTGTATGGTTCAGCCAAGCACACCACCCACCCATCCCTTCAACCACCACCTGCTCCACCTGTGACAGAGTTTGTAGATCCCGCACTGGACTCATTAGTCACCTCAGAACTCATATTAGTGTGGAAGCAAGTCATCCTCAACTCCGGGGGACTGCCTAAGAGAAGACGGTTCAGTGCCATACACAAAGCATTAAACTACTGAGCTATCAGGAACCTGCAAGTTTTGCTTTGTTGAATTTAGAACATTGTAACATTTGGTGATGAGGACAGATTTGCATTCGCTTTTGATATTCAAATAATTTGAGCATGGTTCAACAGAATACTTATAACTTAGCTCAAACAGTTATAAACCTTACAATGCAGTGACATAT